>NW_013527137.1:4004764-4062738 GCF_000836215.1 Papilio polytes
GTGTCGCAGCCGGCGCCCCAGCCCAGCACTCGCGATAGATCATTGCCAGTGCCCATCGGGAGAATACCCACTGACGCCTGCGTAAACCAAGACCGTCAGTTCATCTCTGTTCTCTCTTAAAATGTAATTTGCAAGTCCTGTGATCAAATCCCGATGTTTCATTTACGAATTTCATATGTACAGTCGGATAAACAGGTGGTGTTGTGTTCAATCGTTTGGACATTTTGAAACGAAACGCGGAACAAAAATCAATACAACGCAATTAATGAGTCTAAGAAAAAAAAGTCGGTTAATGATACACGGCTAATTTCTTTTTATATAACAAACCTTCGTTTGCTACTCACTGCTATGTAATTAGTTATCCTTGTCTCGTTGGAATGAACAGACACTTTTTCCTTCAGTGGCACACCGCGGGTTTCCGCGACTGTACATTATTCAATGAAGGAAAACATCGTGATGGAATGATGAAAAAATTGGGAATTTATATTGAGGTAATGAAAACAGTGTATTGTAGATTTTCAGTTGATTAAGAAGACTTGGTCCTGAGGTTGAGTAGAAGTTCGTCAAAGAGGACTTCGTTTAGTTGAGTCAAAGTTGGTCATATAGTTGGTCCAAAGGTTGGATAGTCAAATAGTAATTGGTCTATTAGGAGTTGGTCAAGTAAGTGTTTCCAAACTCTTGAAATACTCACACTGATATGAGTAGCAGGTTTTAAGGCATTGAGTACCCAGGCCACTGTACCGTCGCCACCAGCGATCAACAAACGACATCTGTTTGGCAGCCATTTTATGACTTTTTCTGGAGAAATTGAACTTATATCCACAACCTGAAACAAATAAACCTAAGTCAGTTTTTTATAACTCCTTTGTAACAATTCTAGAAATTATTTCTATATTTACATAAATTTATTGTTTTCGGAACAGATTTACTAATCATACCAATATAATAAATGCGAAAGTTTAAATGGATGGATGGATGTTTGTTAAAGTTTGTAGCCTAAACTCCTGAATAGTCTGGAAAAACACATAGGCTACTTTGTTTTTTTATTATAATAATTTCACGCGGACGGAGTCGCGGGCGAGAGCTAGTATATAAATAAAGAACTTTCATCACTAAATAGAAAAACTAACAACTATGCATAAAATTTACTTTTTAGGCCTCAATAAGTTATTCTAATCAAATACAATACTATTGTTTTGATTGTAGCTCTGAATTAAATTTAAAATTGTAATTATTTCCGACCTATATTGTACCAAATATATACAAACCTGTATTGGATTAAGGAGACCACGGAATATTGATATTACTTCATCACTTCTACTACTTCCAGATTTTCGGTTCGCTAAAAGAAAATATTTCCTCTTTTATATAAAAAAAATCACTGATGATATAATCTATTGAATTTTTTAGTATTTATGCTATCTCTTGCCTATCACTTATTAAAACACTAATAAAGGTAAAATATAAATCATTAAATACCTAGTACAATGAGAGGTTCCCAGTCATCATCGGGAGGTGGTTTAATATTGCTTATAGTTCCTCTATGCAGTTGAACACAAGCCGGAGGAATTATTAATTTCCTGTACTTGCTAAAGTCACATTGCTGAAATTAAAAAAAAAGTCAAGAAGTAATACTTTTTAAGGATGTTTTATACAATGTAAAATATTATGCTGTCCGATGCTTCCTATACCCATAGATAATAGCGCTATGTTTTTCCCAACTGATGTTCTCATGATTAATGTTAGAGACACATTTTATTTACTTACCTCAGTATCATTAAGCAAATTGTCTTTAATAATTTTAGTTCTTTGACACCAGGAGCAAAATAACTTTTTTAAACTCTCATTCTGGCCTTCATCTTTTCCAGTTGTTGTGCCAACTACAAAAATTGGAATGTTTATGAAATTGCAAGTTTAAAACATAAAATTTGTTATAATTAACACAAAGCTTAAAAAGATATTGATCCTATTTTGTTAAATAAATGTAAGTGATGGCCTGTTATTATTTTGATTCAGAATTTACGATCTTTAACTTACTATCAACCCAATGATGATAAAATGGTTTGTCACTTGGCCATGATATTTGCTTGCATCTAAACTTTTTATCCAAAATCCTATTACATTTTTTGCATGCACTTAATGCGCAGCACTCACAAAAAAGTCCAACCACAGGCAACATTAGTTCACTGCAAACACTACACTGAAATTAGAAAAAAAAATTTTTAATGTGCGTTCCATAAAAATATTAATCAGGCAAGAAATAATTAATTTAAACTTACGTAAATATTATACGGCAAAGATTTGTTACATTCAATACTTCTCCAAGTATGCCCATACCGGCCTCGGCTATATATTGTTTGCATAAAATTATTACCACTTACGAATGAAAAAACTATTTTATAAATCAAATAACTTAAGAAAAAGCCACCTATGAGAAAGTAATAATTTGTTGTAATATCAATGTAACGCAGGTAAAAGTCCATCGTAATGATCAGTTAAGTAAATTTTACTAGCTCTGGAAAAATACTAAAGCGAAGTAAACATTTTCATTTTCTTTGAAAGCAAAGTAGTAATTTAAATTTTTAAATACGCACAACATATCAAATCAACATCAAATCAAAATCAATTCTCATGTCAATTGTCAAATATGTTTTTATTTCCGGTTCCTATTCTTCAAAGTAGTTCAAAGAGTAAATGAACACAAAACATGCACTCTAATTTGAATATTTTTTTACAGAAAACGCAAGTACTCTAAAACGATTCTTCTCTTTTCTCCTTCGTTCTCAAACAATTATCTAACGCCGAGAATTTTTTTGCTATGTTTTTTTTTGAATTCTCAATCCATATGCTAAATCTACGAAACCATCGATTCCAACTTCTAACAGAAAAAAATCGATAATCGAAAAGATTAACACCTGACATAACACTAACCCTACTAAATTGTCAAATGAATTGTCAAACTAAACTAATCATCATTCATTCATCACTATTTAGACAAATTATAGTAATTCGTTGTTTCATTTCTTAAAAGTATTGATTACATTTTAAATAAAGTGTACATCTTGCATTGCTTAAACGTTGCATTCGACGTTGTTAGGTTAGGTTGCAATTGTGGCCTGTAAAAATATGAAACATAACAAAACCACTAAATAATTTTTTTTATTTATTACACACTTTGGGATATCAAAAATGTTGGCTTTTATAAATAAAAACAAAAATGACTTAATTTATTTAGGACTTTTACTATTCAGTGTTTTTATAGGGAGATATTATAGAAGTATAGGATCAGTGAATGCTAAGAAATGGATTGGTTCAATAATTGGACTACTTCTAATAGTAACTGCATCTGGTTACAATGCTATTCATCCAATATTTTCAGCACTTCTTGGAATAACAGTTATTAAATTGGCAACTGTAAGGTAAGATTATATTTGCATGTTATTTGCTATGAAATGCAATAAAAAAACTAATGATACTTTAATTTCAGATACTGCCATGTAGCAACATTCTTTCTGATGTTTGGATATTTGTTTTTCTTCCGATTAGCAGATAAATTTGGTTTACCGTTGTCATCGGGACAAACTAATTTGATAGAAATGATAATTGTGTTAAGAGTTGTTGGAGTAGCATTTGAAATAAATGGATCTTGGATAACTGTTGGAAAAACAAAGAAGCAAGATGATAATTCTCAAGTTAAAGGTGTTGATAGAGATGATGATTTTGTTGAAATAATAAATCCATGTTATGCTGATTTATTTCATTACACTTTTAACTATGTTGGGTTATTAACAGGTAACTAAGTCTTTCACAAAACACTTACAAAAATATATTGATCTCTTTCATTCTTACAAGAAAATGAGAGATAACTATATGTTAATGTGTTTCAGTAGTTGTAATATTGTAAATAAATTAAGTATAAAATTGTACTTTGTTTTAGGTCCATACTATAGATATAGGACTTTTGATGATTACTTTCATCTGCCCTTTAGCAAATATGTAGACTGCACCGGTTTCACAATCAATACATTGAAGATAGTTCCGTTATATGTTTCTCTATATTTAGCACTCTCTAACCTTTGGCCTTTAGAGGTGAGTGAAATCATATAATCTTGCTTACTAACCAATATTAGTAGTTGTCATTCGAATTTCAACCTTAATTCCTCACCAATGGATTTATTACAATTTGCTATTTCAACTTCTTCATGTTCAATTTAATTTGCATTTCCAATTTCAAAGTTGTTATTTCAAATATAAACATAATACTTACGACTTTTCAAATTAAGTCCCTTTTTTTCTTAAGAGGTTTAATATGCATTCTTTCCTTAAGAGAAAAGGGTGGGAAGGTATATGGATATAAAAAAGAAGGGATAGGAAAGTAAAATATGCTCTTTCTGTGCATTTGCTTCTCCACATGTCCTCAATAGTATATATCTATGGGTAGTATTTATTTTGGCATTTGGCAGATTCAGGTGGCAATTGCTTATTTCCTACCTTAGGGTATATCTAATATACCCTATCTATATATTGCCTTTCAGTATGTTCTGAGTGAAGATCACAACAACAGAAACTTCTTATACAGAATGTTGTATCCCTGGGCATTGTTTGCTGCATTTAGACAGAGAGTTTATTCTGGCATGACTTTAGCTGAGAGTGTGTGCACGTCAGCTGGTTTAGGAGCTTATCCTATACAAGGGAGGAATAGAACTGGTCATGGACCAACTGTAGGGTATTTGAAGCTTAAAGCAATGTAAGTATTTGACTGAAAGGATTATTTTAAAATTAATATGGGTTAAATTTTCCGCTTATTAAAGCAAAATGCAGTACTCTAGTAAATTTGCTTTTTGTGTTATAAATACAATTATAGTTGGGTTACTCTTAGCCAGTCCAATTGGACAGTATATAATCTAAATAATCGCTGACGCCAAAGAGTCCATACAATCTGTGTTTGGTCTTTGCTACTGTCCAACTGTTCTGCCCTAGTGTACAAGGTATATTATTTGATAACAGGAATGAGTTGGAAGCAAAATCAGCTCAATATGATTTCAACACTGTAGAATCAATGGATGTGTGGGGTTGTGAAACCGTAGTTACTCTACGGGACTCTATGAAAGTCTGGAATAAAGCTGTGCAGTACTGGGTGGCTATGGTTGTCTACAAGAGGTTTCCTGTAAAACCACTCAAGTAAGTTGCCAGATTTCAACCTTGGTTGGATGGATGTTTTTTTTATTTATCTCCAAGATACATAAACAGCTTAATAAATCTCGTTGAAATTTGCCTCAAATGTGGAACATAGTGTATTATCAAACATAGGTTCTTTTATTTCTATAAAACGAAGTCATGGTTAAACCTTTATTAATAATTGACTTTTATTTTTTTTTAGGATCCATGCAGCTTTATTTGTGTCTGTGATTTGGCATGGCTACCATGCTGGTTACTTCTTTTGCATTTATTTCTGTCCATTTTATTTGATGGCAGAAGATATTTATTACAAACTTTATTACAAAGATTCTACAGGAATGGTAAGTTATATTTCCTCTAATATTCATGTTATAATTGAATTTTGCTTATATTTTTTTTGCTTTGATGTGTGTGATTTTATATTGCAAGTAATTAGAATCTCTGAAGACCTTTTGTCATGTGTGGTGTAAAAAGCAAAATGATATATTTCTTTAAAAATTGATGTAACTGAAATATGTAAAAAAGTTTTCTCTTGTTTCAGAAAAAGAAAGTTATCGGCTTCATAATGTGGTTCTTACGATCTCATTCAGAATCTTATCAGGCCGCTGCATTTTTGTTATTAACATTTGATCGCATTTGGATTTATTATTCCTCTGTATACCATTATTGGTACGGCGTTTGGTTCGCGTTCCTAATACTTGGTATATTACTTAACCAAGTACATAAGATTGGAAAACACAAGAAAATAGAGGATACGAAAGAAAAAATTGAAACTGTGAAACAATAATGTCTAGGATTTTTTTTTTTAAAAGGGAGGGTATTCATAGATTTGGGTCCTAGTGATATTTAAGGTTGTAGTGGTGATGTAGAATTTGGTACTGAGAATAATAGAAGTAATTTAATCCTACCTCCTAAAGAAAAGACAAGTACATATTGACCTTTTTAGACTTTTTTACTTTTTACAAGTAATAGATAAATAGTAAATTATATTGTGACAATCTTCTTTTTTATTTTTCTAGTCTACTTGGAATCGTATTGAGCAGTAAAAGTCATTTACCAATTTCATTTACATATATCAATAATCAAACTGACACAAACACCTGATGAATGATGGTGGAAATGTAAGTTAGATAATCAAAACAGGTTAATTCCTAAAAGACTAAAAAATATTGAGTAAGAAAAGGTGATGTTTAAATAAACAAGGACTCGAATAAAATAAAACTTTAATGTTAATTTCACAACATATACATAAACTTTTACTGACGGCAACAATTAATCACAAGGCATTTGAATATATCACATTATATTTAAAAAAATATATTTTTCTACATAAATTAGTTGAGTAGCACACTGTAGTACTGATGTATCACGAATGTCAACAAAGCCACACTGAAATAAATATAATATGCGAAGAATTAAAATGACACTTATGTTATTAAAAAAAATCTAAAATAGTAACTCTTAACTATTGACATATAAAACTAGCTATGGCTTTTAGTTGGCGTGAAATTAAAAAAATATAGCCTATGTTACTCACTGATAACGTAACTTCTAAATGGTGAGATTATTTGAAATCGACCCAGTAGTTTTCGAGTTATTTGGATATATACAAAAATACAAATCTTTCCTCTTTATAATATTAGTATAGATTACGGTCAAAAACATTGAAATTGATTAGTTGAGTTTTTTTAGAAAAAGTTATTTGCAATAGCTGAGTATTTGACATTTATCTAATATCAAGTAAAAATAAAATTATGCATTCCGAAGAATCGGAGTCATAGAAAATTATTAAATGCATTCCGTTTTTTGTAAATATCTTAATTTTGTATAGTTTACAATTTATTGTTCTTACATTTCCTAAAATAAATTTATTAGCAAATTCTTATTTTTTTTTATTTAACCAAGTGGAAAATTCCCGAAGAGTGCACTGGTTTGTCTACGATATCTACAGTAAATATGTTTTTTATTTTTATATAAAAAATTATTTACATTAAAATTCAGTGTTCAGATCCATTTGACAAGCTTGGTTTCTGTGCTTTTAATTTTTTAAGCAATGATAAATGTAAACTAATATTTCGTTTTTTAAATGCAATTTAAAAGTGTTCACAAAATAAAATAAGCGTTTTATGAATTGCATTTTTTACATATTGCGAAAAATGTTAATTTAAAATCCTTTTTAATAATTGTAATAAATTCTTCAATAAGGAAGTTTTATAAGTAAAAAAAATCTTTGGTGTTACATGAGTGTTTACTGGATTAAGAAAAAAACCTTTTCATAGTAGCTAAATCTATAAATATGCAGTTAAAAGAGAAGTAAACATAGTTAAATTCAGCTTAGTATTAAAAAATGCCCTTAACCAATCTAATTGAAAATCTACAGGAGATTCGTTATAAAGCTCTTGAAAATTGCATTTTAGTTGTTATTTGTTACAAAATTATAAAATAAGAAACTTAAAATTAAAGCATGGTTTACACTGACCTCTATAAATGGACAGGCTGAAAATCCGTGGTGTTTTTGGCTATTTGACTTTCACAATAAATAAAGAATTTAGCCAGGAACATCAACAGGCGTTTTTATGAAAAAAAAAAAATCCGAGCAAAGACCTACTCATTTTTAGAGATCAGTGTTGGTTGAACTTAAAATTACAGTGATTTAAAAAAAGTGTCCAGTTCGATGACATATTGCGAACTGTTGAGTATAAAATTTGCATTAGTTGTTAAAGAGTATTCATGCAAAGCTGAAGTAAACATCCATAAAGGCGTTGCAACTAGGGTTGTATTTACCCGAAGTTCCAGCCATAGGTCGCCGGTCGTCTCGTAGTGGCCGCGTTGTACCGAGCATTACTTTGACCATAATTCCTGTTCTGACTTGGCGCTTGGTACGCGGGCTGGGCTGATGGATAATTTTGGGGGTTAGCACTCCTCGAATTAGAACTGTGCGACGCATAATTAGGGTTTTCCATTAAAGGCCTAGTGTTTAGGAATCCAGTCAAACCTCCGTTCTTCGATAAATTCCCAAGTATGTTCCCGAAGATGTTGGATAACCCTGCACCGCCGGCTCCAGTTCCCGTGCCTCCGCCGTTGGCGAAGTTGTTTAGTGTATTAAAGATGTTATCTAATGGACTCTTTGTTCCCGATGGATTGGAGCCTCCTCCGTATGGGTTGTTTCCACCGCGGTTCGCTGTTCCTCCGTATGGTGAACTACCTCCGTATGGGGAATTGCCTCCGTAAGGAGAGTGTCCGCCTGTTGAGCCGCCATACGGAGAATTCCCACCGTAAGGCGAATTACCGCCATAGGGAGAGCTACCACCATAAGGGGAACCGCCCCCGGTGTGGGAGTTTCCGCCATAAGGTGAGTTGCCACCATACGGCGAATTACCGCCATAAGGAGAGCTTCCTCCGTGTGTATTGCCCCCCATATTTGGCGAAGGCGGCGCTGGCGCAGGATAATGAGGTGGGGAGTCGAAGTCGCTTGTGGGTGTGTGGGGCGCCGGTTTTGGAACCGAAGGCTGAACAGGTTCCGAATGGGAACCTGAAAAGAGAACATTATGGTGACATAATGATCGTATGAAGTACCAATAGCGTTTTTTAGGGATATATGAATTTTAAATAACGATGTTTTTCGCTCATAATAAACAGAGTTTAGTATTAAACCTTTGACCTCGGATCATAAGATTAAAATAATAAAGCAGCATCCTCGGACTAAAGCGGTCGACTCTGATTGCGGATTTCCGGTTTGCACGGTACTGGCATAACTCCGTTTTTGTCCGGTTTGCCTACTCGGTAGCAAAAATACATAATTCTGTTTTCGTTATGAAATAATACCTTTAAAGAGAATAATAAAACGCGACGTTTAAGATAAAGGCGAGGTACCTTCTACTTTAGACTTCTTCTTGCAAGTTGGATAAGTGCCGCAGTCGCTGGTGTGGCCGAATGTGCAGGGATCCTCCGCCAACACGCATACCTCGCTGTTCAGACATCCTATGTCTTTACACGTCCTTCCGTATTCTGTAAAAAAAAAAATATGTATTACCAAGAAGTCGCGCAAAAGAAAGGTCGTTTACTAGATATCTTTCGACTATAAAATACTTTTTGGTATGTAAAAATGCATTGCAAATCGACTACCTCAAACAAATAGTTATACGACACGGGGCCATAGAAAGGGCCAGTTATTGATATAATAAGGTGTTAGGAAATGTAAGCGCGCACATTCTATGAATAAATTTTATTCATGTTACTTCGGGAATTGTGCCCTTTTTTTATAACCCAAAATCGTGACCGGGTAAAGAATTCGCTCGTAAGGGGAAAAGGGTCATTTGAATATACAAGGTTATGTACTTAGATTCGGTTCACCATGGCCCTCGAGAGTCAATACCGAATGTAATATAACGCGAAGAAGGCGAGAAACTTTTCACCACTGAATTGTTTTCCCATCCTTTACGCTTCGAAGTTATAATATGCGCTACATTCCCCGGTTTATTGTTACGCATTCCAGTCTTACAATAACAAACAAACTTATAAGCAGAAAAAAACTTATACAAAAGAAAACGGCATGATAAAATGGAAATGAAGTATGGGCTTTGGGGGAAGTTTGAGTATGTTCCATTCGGCGTTTTGTTGTAACGGGCACGGGAACTGATATTAAACTTTCTATATAAATAAAGAAGTTTTTAACACAGATATTCTTCAAAATGGAGCAACACAATTTTATAGTAAACTTTCGAGATTTTGAAAAAAAAAAATTGCCTTAGTACCAGATACTAAGGCAATTTTTTTTTTTAGATTCTGTCTAAGTGTAAAAGTATTTGATGGTTAATATATTTAGTTGAAAAATAAACATGCATTTAAATACATTAAAGGAATTAAAATTTCATAAAAGTACATGTGCCTTAAATGGAAATCTTGGCTATCTCATCTTTCGGTATAAAGTTCCTCCTCGTCTACTCGTGGTTTTTTTAGATCGATGTAACAGCCAAGTATGAGAAAATTTTATAGCACTTGTGACTTTAGATGCAATAAAGTGGAGTAAAAAGCGAGCCGTAAGGTCTGATCATAACTCATTGTTTTGTTATACTTCGGTGGCTGGGAAAGGTTTATGTGTGCATTAGGTAATGGAAAGCTGTATGTAAGGGGATCTAGGGCATAGTAAAACACGAAGAGATGCGTTTCCAATGGTCTTTTTTCATCTCAACGAAAGTCATTTTTTATTACAGATATGTATATTTTTTGGATGGTAGGTATAGATTAATAGAAATTTGTTTAGAATCCATAAGAAATGAGCCCTAGCGCGGAATTTGAATTTAGTTTCATGTCAATATCCTATACGTCTCGTTACATTTAGATAAAAATGCTAATGCAGATATCGTCCCAATAAATATAACTAGTGCCAGTGACTAGCATGCAAGGTAAACAATAAGCAACTATTTTACTGGCATGTGTATTCCTTATACTTACTGGAAAAAGCATCAGCGTAAAACACCAAACATAGCGCCAGTAGACCTGTCCTCCAATCCATTGCAAACTGAAATCATACATAAAGCCATATTAAAAAAAAGTAATCACAATATGTACCTTGTTTGTAAACGAAACAAATAAGATTAAAAACCGCAACGACAACATACAAATACAACGTTCATAAACAATTTAGATTAATCCACACAATGACATGGTCAGACACAAAGGAAACAGGGAAAATATCTGTGCGAAATCAACACGGCATAAGGCCAACAATGTCGCACCGTGCACTTAATAACTCGCCGGCACGTAATATAATAGGAAGCTGAGAACAGGTGCCGCTTGTCCGACGTTCCGTCCAAACTTTATGACACCCGAGTACATTCCCAGAGCAATTTCGCCCCAAACTGTTTCATATAACCTCGTTACCAACTACTGCGCCAGGTGAGTAAACGTACAGGGGCTTATGCCGTAACTTGTGTTACCCTTTATTGAAAACTGAAATGCAACGTTACATACCGTTGCTCGTTTACACGGCTCACGTTCCAGAATCAAAGCCGCTAACAGACTTACACCCCCGTGAAGTTAGTAAAGGAATTAAGTCTATTATGCTCTTGTATGTTTCATAGTTACGAAACGAGTTGGCTATGCTTTGAAGTCTTAGCAGTAGTTAACTACAAATTAACTTACCATGTGTTATGCATTAAAGTTAGAAAGCAAGATTATATTCAGGTTAAATTTAAGTCGTTTTTGGACAATAAATAAGAGTAAATAGAATTTATAATTCTTCATATAAAAAACACATCACGGTTTTTAGAAGTACTCGGTGGTTTGCTATCGTCGCCTGGTTATCAAAATCTCAAGAGTCGCTCGTCATACTCGAACATAGCAAAGCTTCTACTTTATTTGGAGCGATGACCGCGTTAACATTGTGCATAGAAAAAGAACATGAACTACAAGATAACAGAGGCCCGAGTGTAATTAATATACGACGATGATGTAATTAATCACTGAGATTTTTTTTAAGCATACGTACTTTTCATTACCTTACTAATATTATAAATGCAAAAGTTTAGATGGTTGGATGAATGTTTGTTAGAGTTTGTAGCCTAAATGACTGAAAAGATTTTGATGAAATTTGGTACAGATGTAGATAATAGTCTGGAAGAACACATAGGCTTGTTTTTTTTTTTAATTTCACGCGGACGAATACTACATTAGAAATTACAAAATAACAAAACTCATACTTTATTACAGAAAGTATAAAGTTTCATTAAATCAAGGTAAATGATGTCGATTGTAAGTAAATCAAATTATCAAGGCGGGTTTAGCTGGGGAGACAGGGGCGCGTTGGAATGGCAAAGGTCAGACGCCGGGCTCGGGGTGACCAAGTCACGCAATTCACTCCCAACTTTAGGATATTCGACGCACGATAATTTGCAATTAGTCCTTCATTTAATGCCTCATTATGACAATCCCCTTTAGAAACAATTCGGATAAAATTCGGCCAGAAAGTTAGGTTATTTTGGAATGTAGAAAATAAGAAATTGATTTATATCTCTGAGAAATCTACTAACACAGATAATTTTCAGCAAGAAGGAATAAAGTTAATAATTGTTTGAAAGCTATCAAAGAAAATTAACAAATACGATACGCGAAGTAAATTGACGTCACAAGAGCAACAAACATTCTAGTAGTGACAAATTCACAAGACACACAGTACAAAACAAAATTCATGAGCGGTCGATGGCGAGCAAGTTAGATTAATTTGAAGCTGCTCGGCAAAGTAGCGACATCGGGGACGGTCAAGTTTTAAATCGCTCTCTTGGCAAAATGTTGGCAAGTTAAGCTGCCGCACATTATTACGTCGTTTTGTAGTGCGACGCGACCAGACAAATAGCCATCTCTGCTTCTTACAGCGAAACGCTACATTATTTTTAAAGTACACTTCAGAAACTAAATATCAGTGGAAAATATTTTTCAAGAGAAACTAATAAAAAAAATTCTATCAGCTCTTGTAAATAATTTATCTTTAATATAAGTTAATAAAATCGCACACATACAACGAAATGGGTACCCTATCCAAAGGAGTAATTAGATGGTACGAACATAGAATCACAAAGCACAAAGATACTTTCTTATCCCTCGGGGATTACAAAAAAATCTTTCCCAGCAAATATACGGTTATAAGACTGGAATTAATGGTCTGAAATTAAAGGCCGAGGCAAAAATTAAAAGGATCGCTGTGGGATATTACACGCCATAGAGCAGAAATTGGATAGAGATACGAGAGATATATTGCCGGGCATAAAGCCGCGCTCGGCGATTCTCTATCCATTTCTCGGGCCCACTTGTGAATCGTATTTCGGAATGCTTTTTATCTTTTTGCTCCACGTGAAGTGACAGCGGCGCGGAGACACTTAGTGGCTCGTTCATCACTCGGTCGGTAACGGCCGCTTTAACGGTTACACTGTCACCGCCATACTTCACTTGTGAACGGCTATAACCCTCCGATGACGACGTTCATTGTCTATTGGCTTTATATAGCGAATCGACTCTCTATGTCTATTCTACTATCTTACCTATTGATTTATTTTGGATATAAAAGTTTCATTCGATTTCCCAAACGACTTACACTTCGCTCAATCATAAGTTCTTTCTAAAAGAAGCCGTGCTTTGAGATACACCCACGGCGAATGAAACAATATAACAGCAACCGTTGTTCCGTGGATAAGATGGCGTCACATATGGTAACTCCAAGTTTAATTATTTCATTTCTACCTACACTTATCACACTTCCAATGTAGATATTCATGGTGATCATTATTAGCATAATACCTAAATGATTTTAATAGTTTCCTGTTATCTATGTAAATTATGTATAAAGTTGTTTTAACTTCCGGTGCTAATAATTCTGACGAATTGGTAACGTGAAAAGCAAAATAAAAATTGTGTGAGGTTTAATTCCATTTTTTCGATACAAAAGGCAATATGCGGCTCAAACAATAGCTGGGTAATAGACTAAACTAACTAATGCTGGGAACGTCGCAAACAGTCGTAATGTTACGGTACTTTAAAACACCGGGAGCCGTGTATCACAGTCGGCTTTTCACTGCAGAAATTCACGGTTTGCCGGGATGTGGCGCGTGTAAAGTGAGGATGTCGCGTGCCGGGATTTATAACGACGGAAATCCCCACCGTGTTTTCGCATTGGCGCTAGTGTTGTCCAATAAACCGGAGCTTGGTTGGAAATGCATCGATATTTAACGCTGTACTAAATATGCACCGAACCTATGTCGAGTGCGTGAATGATTTAACACATTGTGAATGTTAAAGGACCTCGTTACAAATAATTTGTTTTATTCGAAACGGAAGACAATGTCAAACAACGAATATTTGCCTATTTAAACAAAGAAATTGAGATTATTCCCAACTGTCACCCCGATCTGTCCCCACGTAGAGACGGATGAAAAAAAAAAAGTTTTTATTCGTCCCACCTTTTGCGACGAGGGGACGGTTGGAACTTATTTTATTTCATAGCAGTTCCATCTCTAACCTTATGATATTGGTGATAGTAAGACTAAAAGTTGGGACGGATGAAACTTTTATCCTCACGTGGGTACAGAGCGGGTCGACGGTTGGGAATAATTAAAAAACTGTACCTTCATAACGTGATGTAAACGCAGTAAGCGTATACAATTAGAAATACAGGATCTTCCCGATGTTAATATATCGATATTGATCGAACAGCTCTACTGGTAGGTGGTGCAGAGACACTATATAAAAATATTCCAATGGCGAAATCTTGCACATTTCCGCAGATTTGCAGTCACATCCCGGCAGTACATGGAATTTTTATTTTTCTTCACAATTCCTGACTACTTTTCACAAAGAAATCTGGAATGTTCTTTATGTAGCAAAGCAAGAATCCTGATACCACATTTCCTACTTGGAGACTCGAAGATATTGATTTTGTATTACGTTACGTTTGAATGTTTTTTTTTAGTACTGTAGTAGTTTAGTCAACTATTTTTTTATAATTTATTGTTGACTTTAAATGGTAACAGACAATACAGAAATTAGTTAATTATAAGATTTTTTAATTAAAAAAACGCGCAATTTTCACAATCATCAGTTACTAGTAGCGATTATTATCATCACTATAAATACGGTAAACCGCCTAACCCAAACATTTAAATAAATACCCAATATTTAAAAAATTCCCACTTAAAATTCTAAGAAATTAATAGAGTAAGGTCGACTTGCGTACAAGATAAGATAAAATTGAAGAAATAATTTAAGCAAAACATATAAACATGAACCACAAAAATAATCAATATTGATTAATAGAGATGTGTGGAATTGCGCACTAAACTTGTTAAATAGACTATGTTGATACAGAGGAACTATGGAAGTTATTTGTTCATACGAGAGATAAGGTCGGGTAAAACGTATATGAGATCATACATTCAGTTCGTCGTACGAATAGTTATGTGTTCCGAACGTTATCTTTTGTTTGTCAATATTTCGTACGTATTATAAAACGCTAGTTTTCGCCCGCGACTCTGTACGCGTAGAATTAAAAACAAAAGAGCCTATGTGTTCTTCCAGACTATCCTCTACTCGTACATGTATGCCAAATTTAATCGAGATCCTAATGAACAGAAGTATAATAACGAGTAACATAATGAACAGAAGTATTTTATGCAACTCCAGCGAAATTTGTAAAGACTCGATTTCTTCGTTTTAAAGTCTGATAACTAACGATCAATTGATGATGCTTACGGCAAGCTTCGAAAAGTAGTGAATATTAATTTTGGATATTAAGGCCCTGTCCCACCAAATTGTAAACTGTCCGACAACAACCCCACGTGTAAAATATGTGATAGAAATATACGATTTTGTTCCCTTATCTGACTGTGACATCATTTTTAAACTTGTCAGCCAGTGGTGGTACAGGCCCTAAAACATATTAATATGAAGCCGTTATACCTTTCCAACGCTGTAAAGGAACAATAAAAGAGATTCTTGCTAAACAATGTAAGGATAAATGTTCATTCAAATAGGAGTTTGGGGAATAGGGTCTCTATATCAACAATCAAGCAGACTTATCTTGACTTAGTGCAAGAGTAAATCTTCGGAGGCGTCCAAACTAAGCGAACGTATTAAGTGAAGCGAGAACTGATTGAATTTGTCCTAATGCGATAAAGTGGCGCTGTACCCATGTTTTGGACCGCAGCCAAAACATAATCGGCAGTATCGAGGGGTGGCAATATTTTTAGATTATCTGTTATATATGTGAATTGGAGATCGCGAATGGCTTGAAAACGTATAGGTGTTTTAACAGGTGACTAAGTCTGCATTAAAGTAAACAAGCAGTTTTGAACAAGGTTAGATTCGAATAGTTTTCGTTCGTTTTTGGTTTAACTGAAAACTGGCTGTTATCAAAATATTTGGTAATTTATAAGTATTGTTCTAAAGCTCCAGTAACTCTTTTGTTAAGAAAACAATGATATCAAATTCGTATAAAATTGTTTAAGGTTTGAACAGAAATTCGATACCCCATTTTCAATAACACTTTAACATAGAATGTTTTTTTTTGCGCCTTGTAAGAATTAGAGCCGTACAGCGATTTGTGTTTACCGTGAGAATCTAGTTATTTTTAGTTCTTTTTATGTAAATAACCTTGAACGGATCTCAAGAACTTCATTGAGAACATTGAAACAGAGTATGATTGCGATAGACGTCATAAATGGTTGCTGATCATAATTGTCTTATATGTACAGAAAACTTCCATAAAACGTATTTATATTTGCATAATGATAGCACCATTCTTGTGTTGTAGTATTCCTCATAATTAGATGTAATTAATTCGCACGTAGTTGTAGTAACTATAATTCATCTTACGGAGATGAATTAGGAATAACATCTATAATAACCATTATTTTATGTACTACGATTTAAAATACGCGCCTAGAAGAAAAAAATATAAAAAAAATATTAGTTGATTTTTTGTTAATTTACAAATATAAGAAATATTAACCGTACCAAATAAGCTGTACTAGGATATGGTTGACGACAATAGTCGAAAGGGATTCAAACCCTCGACCGCGAGATAGGTAGTCCGTACCCCAAACAATTAGGCTAACATGTGATTTTCAAGTAATACCACATTTTTAAATGAACTTCTTAATACCTAATTTTAGTGACGGTATTTGTTGATTTTATCAATACGTGGTACGTTATCTCATTTGATACAAGCCGAAGCTGGCTAGCCGCCATAATTGTTCTCGGTAGCCCACTGGGCTTTCGGATTACTCTAAAGGAAGTTATTTCTCACATAGCGAGACGTCTTTATGGCGAACTGTTCACGCATGACGAAACTTTTTAGGATGAATGGGCCTTTAGAGAATATATCAAGTTAATGTTAGTTGGTACCGAGACCCATATTTGAGTTAATATGTGTGTTGGTATTCAATGTTTGGCCAATAAATGCTCATGAAAAGATAATTGATCGAACATTTACGTAACGAATAGGGGTTTTATTATGACAGTTTTATATGAGCTCTGTTGTATAATAGTTTTTGGTAAAATGAAACGGTGTATAAATCATCCTTGTATAGAATTTTTTTAAACATAGTTTACTTTTCAATATTACTTATGATATTTATAAAAAAATATAATATCCTCATTTCTCTTTGAAACAATTTAGGAAAGTACTATAGTTTGGTAGTATAAACTCATAGTAAACCAGATTTATTGTATTATTACCATAAAGCAATTGGCACAATTATCTTTTGCTCATTCTTTTACAAACACACATAATTAGAAATTTATATACTAAAACCATATTAGAACCTGGTTTTTAATAGTAGTAGTAAATGTATTAAGATTGCAATCAAAGGTCAATTCCATGGCCATAGCAACTCTATAGATCAAAATAATGATTCTACTGAACTTTAAAAATAAATTAGTTACTCTATGATATGAGTAATACATTACACACATGTCTCAAATTCAATAAGGTGCTTAAAAATAAGAAGAACATATAGAACTAGCTGTTCCCATGCGACTTCATCCGCATACAATTATAAAAAATAATTCTATTGTTCACATTTGTCAAATTATCAATTGCAAATGTCAAAATGACATGACATGATGTTGGCAACAACTTATGGTCTCTTTCCCACATTAGGGTTTTTATCCAGAATATTTACCCCTAAGTTTAACGGCGTGAAAATATATATCTTAAAGTGTGACATAGGTGTAGGGCTTGTATTAAAAAAAAGAGTTATTAGAAAATATGCTGTGATTGCTGACATATTAGGCAACAAAGAAGTGTGTGTTTATGCTTTATTATAATAGTATAGAAGTATAGATTTAAACCGCATTACAACATACAACACTGCCCAGCAGTGACTGAATACAGGGTTAGGTATCTTGGTTCGCTGAGATCATTCCCAGAGATCACCAGCAATATAAAGGGTTTGCTGGGGTTCTGCGGACAGCTGGGTTGGATGGAGTAATCTATATCCTATTATTACCCAAAATACGCGCCAGTCATGGATTTGCGGAAACCGTAGCCCCTACAGCTACTACTACTACTAAGGAGAATATAAAGTTCAATACTCTAGCATTAAAAATCAATTAAACCATTTAAGCTATAAGTTAATAATATGCACATTTCCTTCCTTTTAGATTGTTTTCAACATGGACTATGTGATGTTTTAATAGAACCAGGTGGTGAACAAGCAATTAGTTACCCAACAACACTACTCATCACATACTAAAGCAGTATTTAAAAATGTAACATCTTAAGTGATAAAGCCACACTTAAACTCAACATTAAATTAAAATTTTAGCCAACCTCCGATTGTAAATTGATTCAATAATTCTAAGTATTCTGTTATGTAAATAATAACATAATATAAAAAGAATTGGTAGCAGTTTATATCTATAAACATTTCAATGATAACCTCTTGCCATACTAAATTGTTATTACATTTTAACAAATAACGGGATGTACCACTTTAGATGATTGAGGATAGAAATATACAATGTCATAGTACATCTAAGGAAAATGAACTCTAAAATATAAGAATAAACCATTTCAACACATACAAGGTTATGATTATTGTTTAATTAAAGTGTTACTCCATTATAATTCAATGGTCATAATCAAAAACTTGAATAACAAAATGGTAAGAGTTATTGAATGGTTAACTTAAATGTATAAGGTTCCTAATTGTTTTTTATACAAAATTAATTCATATAATTCGTACATTGAAATACATACGTAGTAAAGTTTTGTGAACCAATAGCTATGTAATGTAAAACATATATCATATACATTCTTGAATGACTAAGTTGCGTTTTAGCTTCGGTTAATGTAAGTTTTAAGCCTTTTAGACCAAACTAGGAAGGAAACTCTAATATGCGTCATAAATTACTAATCAATTTTAGCTTATAAATACGTAAGCGAAAGAAGTAGGGGTAATACTATAGTAAACTTACATTCAGGATTTCCTCCGCTTGTCCCACTTGTGTTCAACTATGAACTATATTTCTTTGTACCGTCGCACTAACAACACAAAAATACACTGGACAACTTGTCCTGACGACTTCCACAAGGTCAATAACAATCATCAAAAGGTAATACAACAGCAATGCTACCCGCTTTCAAGTTGTTTCGTATTTTAGGACAAGGAAATTGTACGTCGTACGCGTGACATTGACAGTAGACGTCAGATTGCAAAGATTGTAATTTGTTTAACGCATCAAATTATATAAACATTTTGCGATAATTTTGTCGGAATAAATTCTATGTTTTGCAAAGTCAATTTTCCTAAACGTAGTAAAGGAATTTACCATAGAATACTTTTACTGGGTGCAAAAGTTGTACTGTTTTTAAAATATATTCTGGCTTTGTACAACAATTGTAAAGTATATTTCAATTATGAACTTAATACGAAAAGTAACGGCGTATTAAATTCATGGTGGCCGAATTATCTATTAATCCAATAAAGGTTATAAAGGAATAAAAAGATTGGAATGTTTTAGTGCCTCACTCGTTATGTAATAGTGGATCTAGATCTAGAGTAAACTTTTTCCTATTAGTAAACGGACTGTATTATGCTAAACCCTCATAACTTGCGTGTTGCCATGAATAGCATTTTATTCTCGTTATATTATTTAGTTCGCAACAGTTTGGTTACTACTTTCATTATGTGAAAATTAGTCCCAAACTAAAGTTAACGTTAACCTGCAGCGCAATAAAATCTGTTGAATAAAATTCAGAGTTGGTGCGAAGCTTTATCCTCTTGAGAAATTAAGTGCTCCATTAGTTTTAATTTACTCAACGTTCGTGCAGTCTGGTTCATTATTTTTGCCGCTTTGTGTGTAAAATGCATTTAAGCATTTCTGTTTCACAAAACTAGAGGCACCGTCGTAGAGCGTAGAAATGCATCAGGAGTTAGGAAAGCGATAATTCAATGACCATTGCTTCAGCACTCCTTGGGTTCTTAGCATAATGGCATAGGAACAATTGTCTTAGATTTCAAGCATCGGTAAATAATAATCACCTGACTACAAGGTTATTTTAAATGTAATTACAATACTGTGCCACGTAATATGCTTAGCTTTATTGAACGCCTTAGTGTGGATTATTTGTACAGGTTCTGAGAATCGTTTAGCGATCATTTAATGATACTGAGTAAAACAGTAATCGCAGGTAAAAGAAAAATTATAAATCGTCCATAAAAGACCTAAGTGATATACGGCTGCACCCGTAACAGTAAGTAGCTACGGGCCGCTCTGTCACTACACATGGACCAAAAAGATAAGAAGGATTTAAAATACGATTCAGGACCGGACTGGGCGGGGCAGAAAGTCGCGCTTGGATAATATATTTCACCCTATCTTCAACAAGTTTTACTGTATTATTTTTTATTACTAAGTGATTAGACTAACGTAGTTATAATGTGTATATCAATATCATGAATTCGTCGTTTTAATAATAAATAAAAAACTACTAAAGTAAACACAATGAAAACTGTTCATGTCTCACATGAAAACGTTTCCAAAACGACGTAAACGCACCAATTAAAAAATGTCTAAACTATTTTATAACGTTATTTTTTGCAGTAATAAGGAAGCAGAACCGGAATAATCCGAAAAAATATAAAATTCTAAAGTATGTGGACATTATTTATGACAGTAAAAAGAATCACGGGAATGATAAAACCGGAACGCGATAAAATCTTTTTGATACAATACCGCCAGTGAAGCTGTTTCCTCTTGAGAAATTAACCGCACCATTAGTTTTAATACCGTAAACGGTTACGTTTTATTTTTTTGTTCATGTGTGAGTATTGTGAACATTGATCTTAGTATTATCATTCTGTTCGTTCCCAATTTATATGCGGTCATACCAATAAGGTTAACATCTCTAAAACAATCTATCCTTGATCAATTCCACCTTCTAAATCACGTCATCATTCTTCTTATCTTGCTTCTTACTAATATTATAAATGCGAAAGTTTAGATGTATGCATGGATAGATGGATGTTTGTTAGAGTTTGTAGAAACATTCAACAGAAATTTAGCATAGTTGCGTAGGATAGTCAGGAAGAACACATAGGCTATTATTTTTTTTAATTCCATTCGGATGGAGTCACGGGCGAAAGCTAGTATCTCATATGATTAAGTATTTAGTGTCGAATTAAGTTAAATTATTGGCCTGGTAATCGATAACACAAGGTACCTTTCTTTAGACACTAATCTCCTAGCTATAAGGGAATATGAATAAAGTAATTTTCTATTGGTTTTGTAATTCATTTTTGTTTCAAACAGATGCATAAGGTGTTTGCTAGTGATTATTGGCCTATCTTATGAGTTGGTTAAGATAGGTTCACTGCTGTCCTCCACGGACTTGCTCGGGCGGCCAAGTGGGCGGAAAGGTGAACTCCGACGTGGCGCGTCCTCGGGTCCTGCTGTCCTCATCCAAATCCCTTAACCTTAGACGTGGTGTGGTAGCCTTACCTACTATGTATCAACCTTCTTGCATTGTAACTTCTACAAGTAACTTGTAATCTAGCCAATCTTTGCTATTTACAGGACATGTCCGACCGATCTAAAATGGATTAAATAATGCAAATTAAAAATAAGTTTAACATGTAACAAAGTAAGCATGTTAGTTACGAGTGTGGTACACCGGTAAAGGTTGACCTAGAAATAGATCGACGGATTGAGTAAAAGCTGACATGATCAAGAAGGGATTGACTGAGATGACAGATGATATAGTTATTTGGAGGACGAAAACCCTACGACCCTATGGGAGTAGGATAATGTAGGAGAAATGATCATATTAAAAATAAGTTTAAATTAACTAGGTCAGTTCATAATTTCACGATGACGGACGCTAACTTGTATCACAGATGGCTCGGCCTGCACACTCTAATGTAATGAGGGTGTAGCTCACAACTTTACTCTGCGAGGGACGCATCGAAACGTAATTATAAACTTTAATGATACCATAATTTTGTTATTGTTCATGTTATTTAGAACAAATATGTCCATACGTTTGGGTAATATCAAAACCAATAAAGATTCTAAATGTCATGCCTAGATAAAAAAAAAATGTACAGACGAATTGAGTACCTCCGTCTTTTGGGAAGTCGGTCAAATAGTATTAAGGTAATTTAAAAACTATTAAACCGGATGCTATAGCATACCGAGGAAACATATGAATCTAATAACGCCTAATGTTTTAAACCAGTTAAACCGTTTTAAGTTGTCTGGAAGTGCCATAGGAACACTTGGTAAAAACATCTGATCACATGGGATAAACACTAGGACTGCAACACGATAATGTGTGATTTATAACAAAACCGGTGGATTTTCACTCCAACAATGTAAAGAAATGTCTAGATCCGTGTTCGATAGATATGTTAGATTTATTACGATTTAGAAAGCTTTGGATCTTGTACGATCTGGTACGTCCGGTCCGTCGAATGCACCGGAGATGGTCCATTCATTCCACAAAAGTCGTGTCCGTGCTTTTGCTAGGAATCGATTACTCGAGATGTTGGATCTTGAATCACTTTGTGGTTAAAAATGCTTTTTGTCGATGTCCGTTTAAAGGTGGTATTATAAAATTTGATGTCGAATTGTGGAAGCAAGTGCTTATAATTTTTGCATATTTATTATAAGAAATCTTACAATTAAATTTAATATTTGACTCGAGTCAAGCATTCCGCTAGCCAATAAAATCCACTTTATGTATTCTACAATGATACAAGGGCCAAATTAAAGGAAAAAAAAACATTTGTAGTGATGTTTTTGATGACTACAATATCAAATTCAAAAATTACAAAAAAAAATTCAAATGAAAGAGTAATAATGACCAAGAATTTAACGTAAGTTAAATTCTATTCGAGAATTCTTAGCATTGACTTAAATCGGATTCTTCCAGTGTTCTCGTTGTAAAGAGAATGTCAACCCTTGTCAACATGGCAGACGTGGATTCGAATGGAAAATATTGCTTGTTTTCTCCGTGAAATGATACTATTGTACACGATGATATATTGCATTCTATAAAAGCGTGAAATGATTACGTTATTATTGCTCTTTTTCTGATAAATACTATCTATCTAAGCTTTCATACCAATTAATCTTTGAATACAATGTTTGTTAATTTGCGATAAGACAAAAAAATATCAGTTTATGTTTATACTCGTGCAAATAAGCATTTCGCGCCCTATTATGAATTTAAATTTTCCTTGACTCTGTTTCCTAATACAATCTTCCATTAAATAACTTTAACCTATAACCTATCGAAGTAGTAATTCTATTGTTGAGGGAGCAAGCGGAGAAAATTGTCTCGGAAGTTCCAACAAAGTTATCTACTAGACTCGCGATGTATCTTGTGGAAACATTTCTTAGTTACAGTTTTGAATACTATAAAATGTAAATTATTGATTTTATTTACGTTTGCCTGTTTATTTATTGTACCCAAAATATTAAAAGGGACCGGATTTTTTATGCTTTATCTATTTGGATGTTTATTAACACGCTCACTGCGTAACAGGCCGATATCGGCCTGACGCGCTACTTAAGCTGGTGCGGACGAAGAAAACTATGTCCCTCTTGTTAGTCCGAAACGATTATTTCAGCATTACATAAAATTTATAAATTATGTTTCCACAAAGTTATAACAATTTTATCTATCCTAGTGTTGGTGGGTCTAGAAGGACCTGCTACGCATTGGCGGAAATATCATAGGGGGCGCATTTTGGCCCGCCGCCGCACCAGATGAAGAATTATGATTTTACTTGTCGCAGTAAACGTGTTAATGTCCTAGTGATGTCTTTAAATTCAACCTTTTTATTTTGTCCAGTTATTGTTTGAACACTAACGAAATATTGCAACAGAGTACTAGAATTTATTAAGATGAGTCTTTTGCATATAACTTTGATGTATAAAACTCCATAACTATTTTTAATTCAGCATTTTAAAGTTTAAATAGGACGCCTTGTGAAATCCTTTGAGAGTTTCTGCAGCACGTTTCATATGAGCACTAAATTTACTTCCATAGCTGTCGCTTTAAGTACATACTTTTTAAACTTTCTGTAAAATAATACCCAACCTAGGTCAGCGGGATGTTGAAAGTTAGAAAAGGCGGTCAAATAAAACGTTTGCGAAGATTTTATCTCAATCTATGTATATCCTTTGTACTAATTCTATTTACTTACCACTAGCTAGGACCGCGACTCCGTCTCTGCAAACTTTAAAAAAAACTTATCTGAAACCTATGTAGAACACAAACTATTTTCTAAAGGTGTGAAACTTCAGCGAAATCTGCTGAATCATTCTACAATATATAAGACGTAGATAACATCCATCCATCCATCCATCTAAGCTTTCGTATTAACAATAAATGTAAGTGAGACAAAATACTAAATCAAAGTCTAGATAAAATTGTGTTCCCAGTTGGTATTCAAATCAATGAAAATAACGTCTCGAGAAAAGCCGTTTTCATTTAAATAAAACAACTGTCAGATGGATCCATGTAGAAAAAAAGGATAATAGGAGAATTCCTGCAAAAGGGTGTCGAGGATAAAAATTGCTTGGTTGATAGAAAAATAGCTTCGTCCGTTTCTATACTTTGTTTCCTTTACTTTTCATCAATACCAGCTAAAAAAATGTCTGATTGTTACTTTCGTCTTAATCAATCTATACTCATAAAGTGGAAAGATTTGTATTTTTGCACGTATAACTCAAAAACGACTAAATCGATTTCTAGCACCATTAAAAAGCTATGTTATCACTGAGTAACATTGGGTATTGTTAGCTTTTTAACTATTTTGATTTATTCTGTATTCTTGAAGGTTTTTTTATAGTCTGTGCTATACATCAATACCATTTGTCATAATTTGAAATAACGATATAAGCTTTGTAATGGTGATCCAAAACATTATTTAAAATATTTATGTCATGGTTTTAAAATGTCGTAATTGTGCTTGTTATGTTAATAATCGGATAGTAGTCGGATATCAAAAATAAGGGTGTTGCATTAGTTCGACGACACGACGGCCATATTGGTAAGGTTATACTGTGCAAATTGGAAGAAAACATAAGCGGTAATGAAGACCATATTTTATTAAAGCATAACATGACTGTGATGGCCATAGTACGTTTTTACTATTTTTTTTAATTTCATGCGGGCGAAGTCGCGAGCAACAGCTAGTTTGTGATAAAATGTGAAGTAACACGAAGTAAAAAACAGTATTCGTAGTTAATTCATGGGTGTTGATGGGTGAGTGTACAAAATATTCCATCCTAAAAAAGCTTGTAGTGTTTCAATTGCCCATTTTACATGCCATTTAAATTTCCCTCAACGTTATATGCACTATGTGAGGTATGAAACTCTCTAGTGGTATTTAAATTTTCTGTGTAAAACGAGGTTAAAATCTATTTCACTACAGGCTTAATTTCGTTCTCTGTGCTCGCAGCAACTTTGACTAAAACTACATCGTTAACATTTGCGTCGACAAGTTTGAACCGTTATAAACAATATTTATGACCCATTGTTGAACTCGAATTGTATTTAGATTAAAATTGAATATCTTTGGTTGAATTACTGACAAATTATTATTTACTCACTACGAGTGATTAAATTTCATTTCGTATGGAACATTAAATATATGGGACTTTCTACATTTGCTATTGTATTAACCGATTCTGGAAAACATTTTAAACAAACTTAGAAATTGTTATGCGTTGCCTAATATTAATTTCAATTGGAAACCTCAGTATAAATGAAATGAATTATTTTTTGTTATCACGTGGGTAAGGGAAATCCTTCAGAAAACAAAAGAAACTCAAAAACACGAAGCATTTTTGTAACTTTTTAAAATTTACAAACCTCTGAACGAATACTCGCAACACGAGTAGATAAGACACACAAGTGCTGGTTCCAATCGAATATGCAAGTTAAGAGTATTACAACAAGAAATCCCATTAGCAGGTGAGCTTTGAACTCGGATGATCGGTAAGCCGAGGCTTAAGATTCTATTTTGCTTTTCACTATTGCATATTTCGAACGATTCCACGTATATACGTATATTTGGTACGTAAATTGTATAGGACAGATTTTAGTACGCTATTCGTTGGTGATTTCAAATTGTTAATTCATTATCTAAGTTATGCGTGTGGAAGGCTACACTGGTATATGTTGATCTAGAAAGAGATGGATGGATTGCGTGAAAGGTGACATGATGGAGAAGGGGGTGATGACTGAGATGACGTTATGTGGAGGACAAAAACCCGGTGCGCCGACCCTACGGGTGTAGAATAAGGAGGAAGATGACGATAATTATGATGATGAATTTAGGATTACCTACTCGTAATAGAGTAATTAGCTTTTTTTGGATTGGATTCATGAGGCAAGAAAACTTTTAATTAAATGATATTGTTACGAATACAAACGAATAATATATAAGAATGTGTAAGTATTTAGGAATACAAAAGCGAACGGTCGGCTCTTTAGCGACGGATGTCACAAGTTAACTCGAGCATTACAACAACGAACTATTGTGAATAGAAACCGGGAACAATAGCTGAAGTATTGTTAAGAAACTAACAAAATAATATTAATCTCATAAAATACAATACAATTGACTGGAAATTAACGTATACAGATATGTATGAGCCATTGTTTATAATTAAAAAGTCATTATACTAACTGTTAAATAAACCTAGCTCAGAATTTTTTTGCATTAGACACAGTTGGAAAACCTATTAAATCAGTTTCATCTTATTTTTAAACTAGCTTTCGCCCGCAACTTCGTCCATGTGGAATTGAATAAAACAAAAACGAGTAGTCTATGTGTTTCCAGACTATCATCTACGTCTATGCCTTTCATCGAGATCCGTTTAGCCGTTTAGGTTACAAATTAACAAACATCCATATATCGAAACTTACGCATTTTCGTAAAGTAAAATTAAAATCAAAACACTAATTAGATTTGTAACTACTACATGGACATTACTTCCTGATATCTAATCTAATTCATACTTATTCAAGAACTATATAGCCTCTACTAAAATTATTAGCTGAATACTCGTTTCAGTTGGTAGTTGTGATCTTGTTCTGTTTGTGATTACTGTAACCTCAAATACTAGTAAATTTCCTTTATTGGTTGGAACAGTTATTGGAGTACAACTTGAAGCCTGCCCTCACAAGAGACGAAAGGGTGTTGAGGTGATTAATGACTTTCGCTTCGCCTCTTGTCGGTTATATTGCCAAGTTTCTGTTAGGACATTGTCAACTGAAGTCATTTGGCTACCGCCCTTTTGAATCCAACTCACAAGGTTGACGTATTGAGTAAACTTTGAGATGGTTGCAAACATAATAGTGGAAGCTTGTTAGGAAACCTCTTAAGTGTTCGTCGCCTAAAGTTTGATTTTGAATAGGGAAATTTAAACCTTATTATTATTTACATCATACCTCTACTAATATACCTAAAGTTTGGTAGGTATTGTATGCACAGGATTATTAGTATGTTATTGTATTAACAACTGGCTGTTGCTCGCGACATCACCCGCGTGAAATTGAGAAATATTAAAGAATGTAGATCATTTTACTCACTGATAACGTAGCTTTTTAATGGTGAAAGAATTCTAAAAATCGGCCTAGTAGTTTTTGAGTTATTGCACTACATTACAAAAATACCAATCTTTCTCCTTTATAATGTTAGTATAGATAGGTCGAAGGAACTACGTTTTATTTCCTATTATAAATGAGGATTTCTGATCTGTTTTCTATCAACTTTGTTTGGACTTTAAGGTTGGCCACGCAACTGTTACTTTTAATGTGATGGACTATGACTATCTCAGTATGTATGTGTTCTTTTCCCCTTTACTGTTTACATTTGTACATAAAAGCTTACAAAGTCAACTTGTAGCGGCCGAGTCAACCGGCGACTTTACGACCGCAGCCGATACATAACAAGCAATAAACATAAACGCGATGTTACACCCCTGCAAATAAATTACAACATTTTATATTTTTATTTTATATACTTCCGTTTTTCTTCCATTAAAATAAATAGAATGATAATCTCGAAGAGCAGCCTCCCCTTAAAGGTTTGTAACAATGCGAAAATTTAGGTAAACGAAGTAATAAGAGTACTATTTCAAGACGTAGTTTAGGCTTTTTGCTTGTGCTACCTCAGACCCTCTAGGTAAACAATAGCTCCTCTAAAAGTACTGTTTCTTTTTAAAGGATTTTGAACAATATAATTTACGTAACTTTTAAACAGATACAAAATTAGAACGTCCCATTTCTTTCGTTAATTGGCAGTTGTTAGCCGAAAATTGCCCCCAGCGGAGAGGAGGACTGCCGCAATTGGTGCAATTAAAATAATTTTGGGTGAAATCTCTAGTGGCTGGATGGTGTTATTTACATAAATTGCTGTTCCGCTCGCGAAATACAACTCTTTTGAAATATGACGTCATAAAAGATTATATGCGTCACTGAGCAATATACACTTTACTAACTTGAAAAAGTGTAACCTTTTGTTATTTCGAATTTGTTATCATTTGACAAAATAATCCATAATTTTATCCTAGACTAACTTTTCTCCGCGAATCCTATCGCGTGGCATTAAGAAAAGTCTTTGAGAGTCGCCTATGTGTTCTTCCAGACTAAGTTTCTGAGGAGAATCATCGATATCCATCTAGTTTTGGAGATATCTTTCTTATTAGAAACTTGCGCATTTATATTATCAACTAGCTGTACACATGCGACTTCATCCGCATAAAATTATAAAAACTTTATTTCATTTGCCAAATTCTCAATTGCAAATGTCAAAATTACCGTTACCATAGTCTTGCTTCCTAATGTTGGCAGCTTGTAGTTAATGGTCCCTTTCCCACATGAGGGTTTTTTTCCAATTTATTTACCCCCTAGGTTAAATAGCTTGAAAATATATAGCCTAAAGCGTGTCGTAAGTGTAGGGCTTTTTATTAAATAAAGAATTATTCATAAATATGCTGTGATCGCTGACATCCTACGCTACAAAGTGTGTGTTTACGCTTTATTATATAAGTATAGAAGTATAGATTAACAATAAAATATGGGTCAGTATGATAATTAATAAATTACGATTAATTAGATTAATTTAAATGCTTCTAACCTCAACTAGAACATTTTTACTTGATAAATCAAATGCAATAAAGTTAACCGCTCTATACCTCTCACAGAATGAATTAAAAGTGTTCTACGCCGGATAATTTCTCATGAGAATTAATTTTATATCGCCTCGAGCGCTCCTTTAAACTCTGTTAGCTTTTAACAATTAAACTTATTTTAATTAACCTTTAATTATCAATCTGACTTTGAAATTCTGTGTTAATACTTTGTATAAGTAAATGAGTTTTCATGTTAATCTTTAAAGGCATTTAACTAATATTTAAGACTTATACACTACTAGCTTTCGCCCGCAACTCCATCCGAGTGGTATTGATAAAAACAAAAGAAAGTAGCCTATGTGTTCTTCCAGACTATTCTCTACATCTATGCCGAATATCATCCAGATCCGTTCAGCCTTTTAGGCTACAAACTCTAACAATCCATCCAAACTTTCACATTTATAATATTAGTAACATTTTGTATACTATTGTTATGAAATTTTACCAATTACGCTTAACTATTTACGTCAGAGATTATAAAGGAACATTCTAGACTTTTTAAAGTTTATACGGTTTTTAAAGATTTTTTTATTAATCGAAAATAAATATTGTTATATATTTTTAATCGTGAATTAGTAAAAATTACTAGTTTATCGTTGTGGCATTGATAGATTAATTACGTTTCAAGATAAAGGGAAGTCTCGAAAAGCTATGAAAGAAAATTTCTTCCGGGTAATTAACTCAATTTAAAGAGTTACGAGATTCCAACGGCTGACTGAATTTCTGTTTTCTATAACAGTATTACTACGGTAGCGACGATCAACTTAAGTGATTGTTGAAGTAATTTTAAATTTCACGAATTATTTAATTTTGATTTCTAGAAAATATTAGTACAGAAAAGCGAAAGAAAAATATAAGTCTATCTGTTGGTGCTGTTAGCTTTTAACTATTTTTCATGTATTCTGTATTCTTAAAAGTTATTTGTTAATCTGTGCTATTTATCAATACAATAATCTTTATTTAAAACAACAATATTGTTAGTAAAATATTAGAAAACGGAAGGAATAGTTGGGGGTAGTTTTATGAAATACATGGCAAGGAGTGGCTCGGGCTCAGTTGCAGTCTCGGCGGTCAGTCGCCAACAAGCTCAGTGTTTTAGTAGTCGTCACAACGGAACGTTCGATATATTTGAGTTGTCGCATTGGAGTTCAGTTTGTGTGTTTTAAAGTATTTTACAAGTATTGTTACTATGGTCGTCCGTCTATATTTTAAAGGATGTCATTTGTGGATATATCTAACACTGCTATTTTGTAATTTTTAAGCTCTAAAAGACATTTCCAATAAGCTGGATTACGCTTAGAAGCTAATATTTAATATAGAATGCACTGGACCTTTCAGCGTGAGCAAAGTGAATTAGAGACATTTTTCCTCATTTCTCTTTTCACTGTAAGCGGCGACGGTGTAGAGAAAGAAGAATTATTGAATTTTCTTCACTTTACGGCTTCGCGTCGCATCGAATGAACTTTTTGATTTTCCACCTTGAATTCCTTTTCCACGTTTGATCTAATACATTAGGTTTATATTTTATTGAACGACTTATTCTATGCATTACGAGAATAAACTTTAATTTCCGATAAAAAAAATAATAAGATCTTGTTATCAATGTCCATATCACAGTCCTTAATCTAGAGGTTGCTATAGGCAGATTCCAGCTTTTCCATACTTTACTTAACCAATTACCTATCAAGTTGAAAATATATAATTATAAAGTCTGTAAATTATTATAACCTTCAAACTAACATCCAATTAATAAAATGAATCTAGCATTATTAAAGTGGGTAAATAGTTAAATGTCATAAAAATTTATGTCTAATGGGGATGATTTATTGATATTTTTTCATTTTTCAGGTAAACTACTGCCAGTCAAGTATACTGAAACTTACCTTCAAAACGTTTTCTACTAAAAAATAATCCTTAGGACTTAAAGCACCTGGTTAACATCTGTTTTACTTGTGTATTTTTAGAGTTCGTATTGTAACCTCAATTTATTAAATCTCTAATTGAAAACTCTCAGATTGACAAGACTCACTTTCCATCTAGGAACTGTTAAGTATTAATTTATTAAATCATACTATTTTTGATTAAATCTGGGCCCCACATTATGTGTAATCGTTTTAGTCTGCATTTAACGCTGTAACATAGATTACATACATATTTCCGCGCTATCGGACTGGTTGCGATGTTAACATAATGTTTGTTAAGCACAGGTGGCGCCTTCCACTGCACCAATCGTATACAGATCCTAGAAATCGCAAGCATAAAAAATATTTAAAATCAGTATAATGTGTCAAAACGCATGAATACTTCGATGGCGCGGATTTAAAAGAAAATGGCCATCTATAAGATATCCGCGGGCATCTAGCTTCTAACAGCTACGTTCTAGTCCCTTCAATACGGTCCACCAGTTCTAGAGATACCGGCCCAGTCGCCATTTTGAAAGCGCGGAATTAAAAAAGTAACCTTACAATATGTTCTTCCATGTCAGTCACTTTCGAGCGAAAGTCCCGACAAAATCAGCCCAGCCGTGTCGGAGATTACCTGGAACAAACGCGGCTTGTGGACAGAAAGACAAACAGACAAATGTTTTTAGATGTAAATTCGTTTATAACGGAAATACATTGTATTGCCGAAGTCTGGAATTTTTCTTTTAATATATAGAAGATAGATTATCTATCTATACTTCTATACTAATATTAAAAAAGAGTAAAGATTTGGACTTTTGTATGTATTAAAATACAATAAACGGCAGTTAGTGTAATAGTATATGCCGACTATTCCAGCCGCCACCGCTGCGCCAGTCGCTAGATCCTGCGCGCCGCCGCGCAAACTCTGAGGGACATCTGAGTGTGCCGAGCCTCGCTGTCGCTGAGCTTTGCTGTCGCCGAGCTTCGCTGTCACCGAGCCTCGCTATCACCGTGTCGCCGCGACAGAATCAGCTGACGGACCTGTTTGCTGTTTGACCGGTGTACATAGCTACAGCGGTCTGCACGGTTTGTCTTTTATTATTTCGATATGTTTGCTTATCACGTTATACGCTCGTGCGCGTTAATTTAATCTCGATTTAATGATGGCTGAAGACTTAAAAGTACTGATTCATGTTTGAGGTATTATTAAATAGATTACGATCAGATAATTCAAAAGTATAGAAAACTAGACGATACTTCGATTATTATTATTAAATCCATTAAAGTTACTTTATTTACGTATATAACATCAAAACCATGCACACATTCAGAGATACCTAAACATTCTAGTCATTACATTTTAGGGGGCAATTATGTATGGGAATTAATGCATGTCGTATCTAGGAAAATATACGAAGCATTGAATAATTTTGTAAGCCGACTAAAGTCGTTCTGGCAGCCGTTGCACATTTAATCTTTCTCAATATCTATTTTGTTTATGAGTTCGACCATTTGTTGGGCGCGATAAACGTATTTTCGAGTGCAATTTCGTAAACTATAACATTTTTGTTACCGACATCAATGGAATATGTTTTACGTTAAAAAATAAAATGTAAACTTGAATAGTGCGATATAAAACGTGGAGTTAATTTTTGTTAGTTGAAAATCGTCATTGTTATGTTTTTTATGCATTTTTAAATACAGCGTTCAAACCGTTTTACGCAAAATTAGTTAAAGCGATCCCATCTAGGTTTGAGAATAATAGAAAGACTACTTAAGGACTTGGATAATCTTTACATGCAAAAGGCTATAATTATGAAAAAAGGACACTACCAACTTATATCGATTCATTATAAATCCCTGCTAACAATTAACGTAAATAATATCTTCACACTTTGAGAGAATTCAACAAAATTATTTTAATCGTGGTAATTATGAAAGTCTTTGGTCTCCGATGAGAGTAATTTCCCGGCAGCAGACAGTTAACGACAGAAATTAGCAATCCAGAGAGCCAACCGTTGTTACTAACATCAAGTTCATTTCTAAACAAAAGAAAAATGATTTTAAAACATACTCCAATGCACAAATTCATATTCTTAGAATTAGTAATTAATTTCATAATTCTTTTCAATATTTCGATTTAAAGAATGTTAAAACGCGATGTTTTTTGAGTTATGCTGTTGCGTGATTTATAAAAAAACATTTATACATAGTAACACAATAAAAAGACAAGTTGATTTAGCTAAGATTAATGCTCCTGGACGTTAAATAAATGTACTTTTACCTTTTACAATTAATCTTGTTACCTATTTAATCAAGAAGTGAATCTGACGAATTGTAAAGTAATTAATTGAATGTTTTTTACCTGCGCCTTTCTGATAAAGAACCCATTGTTTAATAGAAACATTTAAATACAAAACAATCATATTTATTACTAATATTTTAAATGCGAAAGTTTAGATGGATGGATGTTTGTTAGAGTTTGTAGCATAAACGGCTCAACGGATTTGGATGAAATTGGCATAAATGGACAGTCTGGAAAACCACGACTTTTTTTTTTAATTCCACACAATTAAACTTAACATTATCTTGATTAATTTTGTAGTGAAGTTCACATCAAAGAAGCTTTGTTATATTTTCCCATTTGTTGAAATAAAGGTTTATAAGTTTTACTTGTATGAACAAGTAAGATTTTTCCTTTTGTAGTTTATAGAAGGTGGCTAATAAATAACAGGCGCGGGTGTAAGCAACATGTTACATTGAGCTGGGAATGTATTGACGTAGCATAACGAAACATTGTCCAGATATTTATAGCGTTCATGTTTACAAGTGCAATTCGCAACAGAAATATTCTTTATACTAAAACTAACACAAATGTTTAGAAAAACGTTTAATGTTAAAGAAAAATCTATGGGACGCCTTTTTTAGCATTTGCAGAATAGGGGACTCAAAGTTTAGAGAAATATCTTTCATCTGTGTGTTCTCTTCTCTGCACTTCAATGGTTATTATTTAAAATGCTAGCTTTTGCCCGCGACTCCGTCCGCGTGGAATTAAATAAAAACAAAAGTAAGTAGCTTATGTGTTCTTCCAGACTATCCTCTACATCTATACCAAATTTCATTGAAATCTGTTCATCATGTCCAAGCTCGAACTAACATCTAACCATCCATCCAACCAAACTTTTGCATTTATATTAGTATGATGACATCTACTATTAAATTTTACTATTATCTAATAATCGACGGACATTTTCAAAGACCTTTTGAAAGGGTTTGAAGTTTCCACTTATTTTGTCATTACCTTGCGATCCACTATTAGTTTGACCTTTTTCAACTATAATACATAAAACATCGCAAACGCATTTCATGAATTTATCGAACCAAATACACTAACGAATAGTAATACGTAGCTGGGAAACCTGCCATAAGTTAAGTAATGTAATAAAAGTTGTATACAACATTCAACATACAAAAGCTTTAGAAATTCACAGTAATCGTTGTATTCTCTCGAGATCAGTGCACTTGTGCTCTTCGTTAAAAGCTCGCTGCATTATTTATGATGCAAGAACACTTCCCACTATAATAATTACGTCTTTAGTATTCACGTTAACATAAAATCTAGAACCATTATTTAATTAAATATGTAACTAAGGATCACAGTAGAAATTGTAAAACTTACGCATTATACACAAAGTAATTTAAATAATTGGAAGATCGATTATTGGGTTTTAACGCTATTTTCTTGTCACCTCTCACGCAATCCATCCATCTCTTTCTAGGTCTTCCTCTACCGATGTACCCTTCCACACTCATAACTAACGTTCTCCTTGTTACAGACGATTCATCAAACATACTTTTTTATTCTGTACAATTATATGGCTATACAAATGTATGTTCTTTGTTATAGATCGATTACATTTTAAAATGTAAACTTTACATAAACCCTAGAAAAACATATAGGTTTTTCTAGGATTTATTATCATATTTCGCTAAGGTGATATTTCCACAAGAGAAGGCTTTATTTCAACGTTACACTCCCACACAGGATATGCTACGGTTATAAGTTCTCATTATCCCGTAAGATATAACGCTGCATGCTCGGTACGACGCGTTTTATGTACGAGTAAAACATTAAAATGATCAATAGTATATAAGTACTGTTAAAAAGAAAATTAGTACCGGGTTGTAGAATTGGCGCCACACTAGATTATCGGCATGAACGTCACTTCCCTAGCTGACAGCTGTCAATGTCATTAGAAGGATTTTACATTCGCGCGCATTCTTGGCGAGATCTCTATTGGAGTGTTTAAATTAATATCGCTAGTTATAATTATATTAATTGTTTAAAAAGGTACTGTATAAAGCGAATTATACATGATATTTGAAACGAGCTGTTGCTCGCAACTTCCTCTACATTTAAAAAAATAATCAATTTTACTCCATACACCAGCTACCTACCAGTAAGTAACGTTAACATCGGTCGAGTCGTTTCTGAAAGTACGCGGGATTGCAACTATGAAGTCATGCCATGAAAATATGCGTATAAATATTTTTGAAATCTAAGGGTTTTGTACACATTACTATTAACAAGTTTTTAAAGTTGTGTAAATGTACACATCTAGGATGTATTTTTTTATTAAGTATTATGTAGCAAAGTTTATTTGCAATAAAATAGATTAAAGCCTACTATTTATGTAGTAACAGCATTGTCTAATAGAATTACAGCAGAGTAGAAATTAACTTTTTCAGAATGTCTCGACACTAAAAAGTTGCTTAAGAAAATTTAAAAGAGGACGTCAGAGACAATAAACTGTACCACAAATGTTCTATAAATTGAAAGTAATGGACGCGTTAATTTCTCGTGAGAATAAGCATTTCACAGCCTGAAATTTATCACACTAAGGATTTATATGTTTTAAAACCTTTCATAATAAAATAGCAATATTGATTAAACACTACACTGCTTTTACTTTCCAATACTAGTTACATTAATTATGCTATGAATATTTACTACGTAACCTATAAAGTGCTAATATTATTAAGAGCCTTGAAATTATAATTGTGTTAGTATTTTTAAGCGGTTATTCTTATTTTAAATATTAAGCTACGTAAAGGTCCTCTTCTAGGCCGTGTTATTGTTCGACTCAGTTTGTATACGTGCCACGTCTGGCGTTGGTTTTATGAAGACAAAAGCTTTCGAAGCTTTAACTGCATTAATTACGTGCTGCTTTAGACGAATAAGTTCACTAAAGTTTTCAGGTTTTACTTAGTTTTAAGGCTTTAATTAATTTTGTTGCGCACATTGCACGAGAAACGAGACCAGAAATATTTGGGATTACATTTAAATTAATTGTATAAATTTAATACTAATAAAATTCTTATTAAGAATACAAACACAAAACACACATGTAATTTTTTCATAAGTTATCAAACTAGACAAAAACAACACAGAACAGGTTATACCGAATTGAATCAGAAAAACATATAAAGAACAAACAAAAAAGAGAATAATAAAGTGATATCTCTTTATCAGTAGCTATAATAATTCATTTTCCCCACACACAGCGCCTGAATAAATCCTTGTTAGTATAACTTACGTGGAACATAATTTTCTAAGAAAATTAAGAGCAACACCGTTGTGATTTATTGCTTCGTACGTGAATTATTAAATATGTTACCCTCATGTTCGCGTTATTAATTGATAATATACCCTAATGACTTATTTATAGAAGCGGTAATACAATAATAAACATAGATATTTAGAGTGATATAGCATTTTATTGCTTCAATAATTGGGACATCGGTCCAATAGTTTTTGCGTAATATTACTAATTATAAATGCGAAAGTTTAGATGGATGGATATTTGTTAGTTTGTAATTTAAACTACAAGGAACTCTTTGAAATTTGGCATACATGTAGAGGATAGTCTGAAAGAACAGCTATATAAGCTACTTACTTTTGTTTTTTTTTTTTTATTTCCACGTGGACGGAAGTTATTTTAATAGATCATGTATTTTTGATTTTCATTTGTTTCTGTATAGTTGTAATTTTTTTTTATTGTATTTAACAGAAGCTTGACTTGTAATAGAATCCTTTTATCTTTTTCCTTTCGGAGAGAACGCGAGCCACTTAGCAGGCTATGTATCACTCTGGTGCTAACGGTCACTTAATGGCCACACTGTCACCGACACACATTTCCCAGTCTAGTTTTTAATCAATAATGTTGATGTTTATACTTTTTTGGATCCATTATACTTGGACGTATTTCGTCTCTAATCTATACTATTATATTAAAGCGTAAACACACACTTCTTTGTTGCCTAAGATGTCAGCAATTACAGCATATTTTTGAATAATTCTTTCTTTAATGAAAAGCCCTACGTCGTTCACGTCGTTTACGTCATTAACGTCACGCTTTAGGCTATATATTTTCACGCCATTAAACTTAGGGGGTAAAAGTTTTAGATAAAAACCCTAGTGTGAGAAAGAGACTATAAGTTAGAGATATAATTTGACACATGTAAACAGTAAAATAAAATTTTCATATTTTCATGCGGATGAAGCCGTAAGTAAACAGCTAGTAAATAATACTTTAGTTTTAATGTTAACAGTACCTCATAATTTTATTACTTGATAACATAATACATTTGTATAGTCTCACTTTGATTCCGATGAGCTAATATGGAGGTGGACACACTACTCGATTTTTAGTTGTGCAAATAAACTGAAAAATTGGCTGCCAAACAATCGACAATCGCACAAAACTTGTGCGATTGTCAAAGGTGTGCGCCGTTCTTACTGTTATTTTTAATACTAATGTAAAATAGATTTTTTCCCTATGAACTTCTGTCCTGTTCTTTAAGAATTCCTTAATATTGAAATATAACAGTGTTTGCTTTACGCTCAAGTTGCATTGGTCATGTTGTTATACGTGAAGTTGTGAATATGCCATACAACTGTAAATATATCCAGGGAACAGAATAATTATCTTATCGTAGTCCGGTAAAATGGCTTACAGGGTTTAATGCGGTCATAAATTTCGAAAATGGCGTTATCGCTTACAAGAACATCGCTTCTTAAAATTAATGGTGCATAAAACAAAAGATAAATAAAATATTACGGTTATGTACAATATCATAGATTTTAATGAAAAACCGTTGTTACTGAAATATTTTATTGGTATCTAATAAATTACAATTATGATCTTGTAGCTGATATTTTTGAATATACATTTATATCAAAGACTTTTCGTATTAGTCGGTAATTAGGTAAACCATACTAATATTATATAGAGGGAAACTTTGATTGTAATGGCTCAAAAACTACTGGGCCAATTTTAAAAATTCTTTCATCGTTAGAAAGGTAATTTACCTGTAAGTAACATAGGCTGTATTTTTTCGTTTCTTCCCCCATATATCATTTTACAAGATTTGTATAAAAATAAAATAAAATAAATTATAAAAAAAATAGTTTTCGTTTCTTTACTATTATTTTCAAATTTCACGCGAACAAAATCTAGTAGGCAAAACCTAGTGTGTAATATTGTAGTGGTGGTATCCAGTTTATCATTGGTTGTAAAGGTACTTAGAGCTAAGTCAATTAACAAGAGTGGTCGGTGAGTTGTTGAACCTATAACAATAGAATGAAAACAAAAGGCTTTATCTTAGTACACGAGAACATCGAAATAAAATTATTTTGCGAAAGTCTTAAAGTAAAAAGTCTTTTTGTCTCTGATATTCGATAGACTCTCGATACGAAAAATCTAAGTAATTGCTTACATTTCTTCAAAAATGCTTTATTTTACTTACATTTGATGCCTACAATATGTGAAACTATTGAGTACAAAAGAAATGGCAATTTGATTTATTACAATAAGAATTTCATTATCAACTCGATCTTGTCCCTGCAGAGAGTGGGCAGAGGATGTGCTGCTCTTCCATACATTTCTATCAGCCGTCATATCTAAATCTACTCTCTTCTTTATAACATCCTCTTTCACACAATCCATCTCTAAGTGTTTTGGTCTTCCTGTTACTTTGTTGTCATCCACATTCGATCTCAATAATTTCTAGTTAATATCCCCATCCTCTCGTCGCATATCTTACAATAAAGAAAATGGAAAATGTTAAGATAGCTTGAATACATACTAAATCACTAGATTTAGTGTCGAGAAAAATGTAACATTGTGTATTCAAAGAGGTTTCGTAAACCCGCAATTCCCGCAGCTGGAAATTCGTCACGTCTCGAAGCGAATTAGTTCGATACAATTTGGCTGATACAAATGAACGCCTCAAAAGCTTTGCTATTCCAACGAAATCGAGGTTTCTAAGATATACACGAGGCTGTGTTGGCGCGGGAGTGTAATGTATGTGCATAGTTGATACTTATTGATTTATTTTACATTCTAAGTGAAAAATTACATCGATATTGTTACGTTGAGTAACTTTACAACTACAAGAGAAAAGTTGATTTATGCAAATAAGTATGTAAAAAACATTGCTGTATTCTTCTTTTTTTTCATGACATAATGAGATATCAAAGATGAAAAATGAATACTTACAATCTTACTAATGTTATAAATGCGAATGTTTAGATAAATGTTAGATTTTTTTTATAATATAAGATGGCAAACGAGCAAGCGGCCACCTAAATCCACCGAAGTGGAAAACCGCTGCCCATAAACATCCGCATTTGCAGATGTGTTGCCCACCCCTAATTGACGGAGAAGGAGATGCACATAAAAAGGACATTTCCCCTTCCTATGCGTCTCCTCCACTGTCAAATCCACTTTTCCTTCCCATCATTTCCTCTTGAGAAAAGGGTGGAAAGGGAAAGGGACTAAAATTAGGCCTCCGGTAAGTTTTGTAGCCTGCTGCTAAACAGATCTTGATGAAATTTGATATAGATGTAGAGGATAGTCTAAAAGAAGACGTAGACTATTTACTTTTGTCTTTTTAATAATTCCGCACGGACGGAAGCGCGGACGACAGCTAGTATATAATAATTTTGCCTAAATTATAGATTAAAATAACGACACATGAGTTAAAAACCCTTTATTTAGTTAAACAGTATTCGTTTTGAAATAAACTTTCAAAAGCTTTTAGCCACAAAAATTTAGATTTCCAATTTTGGCTACCAAAGTGTGTGAAGCTAGAATTTCGAGAACAGAAAGTATCAATAACATAAACACCCATAGAAGGACACGTATTCGATACGAAACATTGGCACTGCGGAGTGCTTGCTGAAACGCAATATGCGACGCTTTCATACAAACTTGCTTTGTTCATTTGCCGTGAAGAATATAAGCACGCTTTTACAGAATTTATTTTTAAAATTAAGAAAATAATAAGTTTTATTGTTGACACGAAAGTGAGTTACAACACTCGTTTAGACTTAAAAATATTAATAAAAAACCCGAAACCGTCGAGCATGCATTCTAAGGTGTATGAAATTTTATCTCTGTATTTAGGTTTTATCCATTTAGGTTTCAGGCGTTAGTTGTATTATATTTATACGCCTGAAAATGGATGCTTTATAGCGCTAATTTCCATATCAACGGTAAAATAATAAATGGAAATACGAGTACACAAAATATTAAAAGTAATGGGGAGTTTGGTTACTCAAGAGGCTACAAATTTATTTAAATTCCGAGTTGTAATAATCAGGTTTTATTACGTTTTCGGTACGTTATCTTTTTATCAAAGCACGTTTAAACCAAAACAAACAAATGACAACTGAAAGTGAATATTAAACTAGATATTGTAAGAAAGTACACATTTATACATTTAATTTTAATTTCGTCAAATTTCAAGTAGTGACAAAAATATCAAGTAAAAATTAATAATTTTTATTTTTATAATTTACAATTTACAAGTAAAAATAGTAGTTCAGTTAACCCATATTTCAGCGGAGTAAGTTACGTATAGTTCAAAAGCGCATTTCATGGATTTATCAAACCAAAAACAATAACGAAAGGTTAACCGTTACTGGGAAACTATCCCATTATTCAGTTAAAACAAAATAAATAAAAATACGAGTAAAAGAAATGTAAGTTAATTCAATATTTCTAAGTTGTGGATTGAGTATTCAGCTTCAGTGATCAACTAAGTACGGCATGATCTTCCACGATTTAGGGCGGTATCTATTATTCATAGAGTTGCCGCAATTCCTGACGCCTCAGGTCCGCTCACGCAACTTGGAATAAGTGAGAAATCTTGAATTAATGAGCTTTGTTATACAAAAAGTTTCCACCTGTACAATACAAACAGTTTATTTAGGAATAACAAAGCATTATTCTTTTGTTTTTATGAAAAATGGCTTAGGTTTCGTTTTTATAAGGCGTTGTGACAAAAAATAATTTACAAAAGATTTAAGTTACAATATTTGCAGTTATAAAACAGACAATAAAGAGTCAAATTACGAATATCGGAAAAAATATCCTTTTATATAGTTACTCAAATCATAAACGGTGATTTATTGATGTGAGCGATCAAACTATTAATAGACATATAATAAACAAATAATAATAATAAAAAAAATAAATAATAGACATAGAATAAACTATCAGTAACATCAACAAACGGGTTTAAGCCGAAACTAAGAAAACGTTTTAACTCCTATCCGTTTATACAGATCAATGGTTTTGAATGAAATTTTACAAAAGTTTTTACGACAACTGCAGCTCAAAGTCGATCATGCGACATATGTAAAGAGCAAAAGGCAGTTTTTCTCTTCTAAACTAAAGCTAAGCCACTATTGATAGTCTACTAGTAAATTGTACGTATTAATATTGTATTACGCGGCCTCTTAGTTTCCAAAGTTAGTAAATATGTTGCAGGTTTGATTTAGAGGCGAACCACGTCCGCATACTACTGCTTCCTAATCCGACACCGCAGCCTTATTCAGTTTCAGCCTGTTACCGAGTGTTCATTAATATAAGTACCCAATTTGTAATACTACACGTTAAATAGAAATACGGTTTGTTTTCAACGAAATGGGATTATTTATGTGCAGATTCCATATTAAAAAATAAAATAATCTAATAGCTAAATACGAATGGAGAGAATCTTAAATGGATAAAGCCCGCTACAGACGCTCTAGATCAAAGGTAGTTCAGTTATTGTCAGCCTGACGAAATAGAGACTTCCTAATAACTTTACTTCCGCGGTTAATATTTTTTATAAACAATATCATTATTTTTAAAACTCAATTGTAAACCATGTGCTGTATCAAAAAAGGAAATCCTCTTTCAATACCCAATTTTAAAAATATAAAGGTTATAGAGGAATTGTTTGTGAAAGAATAAAAGGGAATCAGTAGTGTTAGACGCGCTGCAGAAATCAATTTACAGCGTCGAGAGGTTTTATTGGTTTTACCAAGGTTTGAGCAACATGAGAATGGGATTGGAACGCAGCATTAAATCTATAGCCGGGAAATGGGATACAAGAATTTCAATCACTAACCACGACTTTCTTTTAATATTGTGCTCAAGACAGCGTTTAACTCAGCTTAGAAGTTTAATGTAGAGTTTACTTTATCGGTAAAATAAAATGTTATTATTATTATTCTAAACTTGCTTTCGTCGGCGACTCCATCTTCCTGGAATTAAAAAACATAAATTATGTGTTCTTTCAAACTATGCTCTACATCTATGCCAAGTTTAAATGATTCGTTTAGTCGTTTAGGCAGCAAACTCTTACAAACATCCATCCATCTGTACTTTAGCATTTATATTATTAATAATTTATAATTGTAATTCTATTAGGGAACTTATACCATCAGTCAAACAAACGATTTCGAGGTAACACTATAAAACTTTTTATAGCAGTTTAAAAAAGAATACGTTCGGTACAGATCGTACTAGTTCCCCACTTTCGGTGGCGAACATAATTTAAAAATTCGCGCCCCGGGTTTATTTTATTTCTCCCGCACGGGCGGGTAGATGGAAAAAAAAAGAGCAGCCAAGCGAGTCAGTCGTGAAGACGTGTGCAGATTAAAGTTGAAAGTGGTTGCTTGTATGACAACGCGAGGACACAACGGGCGAGTCAATTTCGATTAACGAACGGGGTTGCTCGAAATTCAGTTTCGCGTTCGAAATCCTTACGGTGCATACGGGTGCATCTTCAGGCAGCATTGCTGGACTTGACAGAACCGGACTTTGACTCGATTGATACTGGTTGAGAACAGGCACCCAGACACCAGGCAATCATCGAATTGGTTAGTACCATTTCCCTTCAGTTTACAATATTATGCCCCGGAGGGCATTCGTAGTTCAAGGCGTAGGTTGTGCCGCTAGACCCGAAACCGTTTGTAAGGCAAAATTATGTATTATTCTTTTTTACTATTTACACAAAGATGGTGTTTTCGATGTGTTCAAAATTATTACATGCTGGTGTCTGTGGTATTATATTAGCCTGCGTCCCACAGTGAAATATCGTTGTACAGATTTCCTATTAAACTAACCAGTTTTCGTTGAGATTCTAATTACACTTCGGACTAACTCTCCGATGTGACATCGTATAGTTACGCAACTCAATTAAACAGTTGTGAAGAGGAAGCTGGGCGTAGATATTAATTTGTCAGCTCCCCTTTGAAATGCCACCCTTTGTCAGCCAAGTCGTAATTTAAGAAGTGTTATTTACCCAAACATTTCTTAAAATTTGGGAAAAATCTTTAAAAGCTTAAGCCAGTTTAATTAAGTCGTTAAAGTAGAATTTGTGAACTAAAGGGTTTAATAAGTTTGAACGAATATAGTTTAATAAAATGGTTTCGTAACATTTTATTATTCTGCTATTGTTGGTTAAATTGTGTAATACTTCACTTATGGTCAGTTTCCGAGATAGGTTTAACCATTCGTTAGTGATTTTGGTTCGATAAATTCTTGAAATGCGTTTCCGAATCCGTAACTTGAGTTTTATCTCTTTGAAATTTAGTTTAACCTAACACTAATGAATCACTAGGTAATCTTTTTTTTTAGATTCCGCGCTGTCAAAATGGCGAATGGACCGCTATCTCTGGAACGGGTGGACCGATTTGGATGGGACTTTGACTGGAAGGTAGCTGGTAAAAAGTAGATGCAAACGGGAATGTTATAAACGACCATTTTTTTAAAATCCCACTTAAACGAAGTTTGCGGGCGACAGCTCATGATAAAATAAATGAAAACCTTAGTAACCCAGCACTAAACAGTATGTCATCGACACCGTCATTGTTTTGTGTTGTTGATGTTTGCTTTTGTCTCGTTCAGTTCATTAACTTAGGGTCGATTGGATTTGTTAGGCTTCGCCGAGAGCCATTTCATCTGTCACGTTTAATTAGAAAATCACTCGAAAGCAATCAAGACGTATTCGTCGTTTAAAACGATCGGCACAGACCGACTCAAATGGTTTTCTGATTTCGTTAACATAAATGAGACAATAGATATTTCAAAATCGTAAATTTAAGTTTTTTTTGCTGACTTTTAATTTCTTCTTTATATTGTTTCTAAAATTTAATTAATTATATTGTAATCATTATACTACAGATAATGATAATTTATATGTTGTTTTGATATCCACAAAAACAAGGCAAAGGCAACATAAAAGCTACGCAGTTACGTTAAAGGTAAAGCGGAGCGTAGCAATTAGTGAGGCCCAATTCAACAAGTATTAAAAGAAAATATTTGTGCTCACAAAATCATTAACACGGCTGTTTGGTCTTCTATCAATAAATAAATTTAGCTCGAAGCAATTTATTAACAACTTCTCCAATTTATCGTAATAAAGTACGAAAATATAATTAAAATTCTCTCCTCTTTAAAGTTGTAATCTCTTTATCAAGAAATAATTGAACAGACTATTAAATTGTATTTGGTAATAATAATTATCGTTTATTATTACAAAACAAAAAATATAACAGAATCATTAGAAATTAAAACAAAAGATTGCGTTGCGTAACAATTTTCATACATGTAATAAAAATGTTATCCTCATGAAGTAAATTAACAGACAATTTCATTAAACATTTATAAACAAGAACATCTTTTGTTTTCTAAGCTCATGTTACATTGCAATCATGATTTTAAAACTATTCTATAGGTTAAACAGAAAGTTGAATATTGAAAATCGATGTGCGGGATGTTTGCACTCTCGTTAACGTCGAACCAGTTACTTGAATATACTCGTTTGTCCGAGTAGGTTACTCGTTATCTCTTAGAATACCAGCTTGTGTATGTTTTGTGATGTATGTACGTGGGTACGTCTTAACCGTTTGATCACTTTTGAAGTGGAAGTGTTATTACATTCATATTATTCCTCTCTTTAACAGAAAACTAAAATCATCCTTCGGCTTAAGCGTTTCTTGTTTTCTTGCACACTTATCCCCATCATGATCAGGAAGGGAGTGATGACTGAGATGACGGATGATAGAGTTATTTGGAGGACGAAAACCCGACGCGGATAAGGTGGGGGATATGATGATGAAGACTTGTCCCCATCATTCATAATTTTATCGTTTTCTTCATACATTTGTCAGGTAATTTATTTGATGCCCGATTTGTCTTTATTTTTATACAAGAAATGATATCAATAACATATTCCTTTAAAATTCTATATGAATGCTAATTACCGTTTAGATATCCAATTCAAAAAATCGTACCATATTGATTAAACACATAAAGGTGTAAAAGCAAAATGTTTCAGGTTAATTTCGATCGTAGTAGTGTTGGTAGTTAGTTTAATTTTACCGCGCATGTTGTTAAAGTTAGTGGATTCCATTACATTCAGAGACATAAAATGGCGGGAAACTTTGTTGGTGTTCATTCCAAAGGTGCCTTTGTTAAATTTTATTCAATCAATATTATTATTTTTGTAATTTGTTCAGAGAACATTCGTCAGTGGATATATTATAGTTACACATAATTGAAATAAAGCAAGAAGTCCGTGTTTGAATTAATTTTAATGTAAAAATTAGTAGAGTTAGGGCTTGTCCCACCATATTGTAAATTGTCTGATATCCAACGTGTGAAATATGTAATAGAACTAGCGGATTTTGTTACCTTATCTGACAGTGACGTCATTTTTAAGCTATCTGAGCCTCATCAGCCAGTGGTGGGACCGGCAAAGATTATTCAAGATTAAATCTTTTTATTAGAACTACAAACATTGACATATCGACCTTACTCTTTAGTCAACTTTCTTTTTATTGGAGATTTTCTATTATTAATAAGTGTTGCTGCTATTAGATGTTTAATTACATTTAGAATACGTTTGTAAATCATTGAAGTAGAACTCATTAACAAGTTTCTGTTAACAGTAGTTTAATATACTGCCGGCAGATGCGCAGCGCTCTCCGTTCAAACTCACATTAATGTAATTACAATATACGTTAAGGGTAATAATTCCTTGATACATTAACGTAAAAATATATGCATGCGTTAACTCATAGTTTTATTTTTTTATTGATTAAAGTGTGATCCACAATTTCTACTATCTACATAATAAATGTTAATTCAGTCTCTATCTGCAGTTTCTATCTTTCTATCTTGATAAGGTTTAATACTAGCTTTAATTTATTATCTAGGTGTTAATGATAAAACATTCATCATACATACTTTTATTAGGTTTTGATAATGCACTAGCTTTCGCTCGCGACACCGTTCGCGTGGAATTAAATAAACTAAGTAAAAGTGGAAGTGAAAGTTTATGTGTTCTTCCAGACTATCTCGCGTGGAATTAAAAAAAAGTTATAAACCTATGTGAACTACCAGACAGTCTACACATTTCAGTCTCTACATCTACGCTAAATTTCATTAAGATCTAGGCGACAGACATAGGCTACAAACTATAACAAACATCCATCCATCTGCATCAACTTTCGTATTTATAATATTGGTAAGATTGTAATTTAATATTATCAATAAACATTAGAGTGACCTTTTATCTATATTAGGTTAGGATTATTCATCCGGCTTTTAATTATGTCCCATGGGACACAGCACATAAATAATTTAATTAAATTTTCTTCATATCTCTTCATTTCCAGGCTGCCATTTGCGGTCGAATTATTATGGAATTCCTAGGGATTTTGAACCGATCCGCTTTCATATCCTCGCTTCCTTCCAAATATTCTTACATTGAATTTTATTTGTAGAACACAGAGACTATCCATTATTTTCTGGTGCTTTGATTTTGACACTTTTTGGTTTAAAAACAAATATCATAGAAAATAAGACCATTGTTGTAAATTAGGACAGATAAAAAATATTCACAACTAGCTTTCGTCCGCGACTCTATCCGCATATTAAAAAACACCAAAAATAAATAGCCTCTGTATTCTTCCAGACTATCCTTTGCATTTATGCCTAATTTAATTGGCAATCATTCAGCAGTTTAGGCTACAAATTCTAACAAATGTTCTTCCATCCATCCACCCACCTAAATTTCGCATTTATAATGTTAATAAGATAAGTATGATTAAGGAAGCATTAAATGTTCTATATGAGTACGCTACACGTAATTTAAGATACGCTGATATGAATACGAGATATCCTGCAAGAAACCTGTTATATGAACGGAGCTTTGTAACAAAGTTTGATTTCGGAAAACTGTAAATATTCCGCATCGGTTTTAAATCCTAAACAAGATACACTTGAGAAAACAGTAACGTTTAAAATCAATACTATTTAACGGGAATTTTAAAATGTTTGCTTTTTTCACCTATTTTTTCTTAGATAAATGTCCAATAATGTAATAGAAGCTTGCAATCTATACTAATATTATACAGAGGAAAGATTTGTATTTTTATATGTATTGAAATAACTCAAAAACTACTGGACCGATTTTAAAAAATCTTTCACAGTTTGAAAGGTAATTTATCTGTGAGTAATATATGTTTTTTTTTATATTCCAAGCGGACGAAGTCGCGAGTCACAGCTAGTAAATATATAGATATATAGATATGTAGATTAAATTTCGTTCAATAATAAAAATATTTCGACCGCAATGGTTTAAAGTTTTAACTAACAAGTCAAAAGCGTAGCTGGACTTAGCGTCATTATTTTAATCAATCTAAAACGAAAGATGTTAATAATTCTCTAATAACAATCTACAAGGCTTTATGACATATTTTAGAATTCTGCTTCACGACGAACACGAACAATTGAATGTAAATAATGTGTAAGACGAGAGTTGTAGATATTTTAAAGGATGAAACAGTAATTTTGAAGGTTTATTTGAACGTACCTTGAAGGTATCAACGATAACGAGAGTATAATCATAATGAAAAGAGAAAATGCCTCTAGTCTCTATATATACAATGATTGATATTTTGTTTTTTATTACTGACGCGTGACATTTAACAAATACATAGACTAGGCATAGTTAACAAATATTTTTCACCGATGCTTTGTCTGATAAGTGTCCTTGTATTGACATGTTATAAAACTTTTTACAAAAATTATAATAAGCTTTCAACATTTATAAAATAAACTAAATAGTTACAAAAACTTCACTACTTACTCTATGATACCTATCGATTAATTATATTATGTATAATTAATTATAAGCAATCGTTAGTTATGTTTATGTGAAAAGTGTGTAGCGAATTGTCAACTATGCCTACTCTATATTTTTTTAATCTCTTTGCATGCGACTAATAAAATTGAATAGTAGATTTGATTTATTCGACAGGCAAGTTCAGCTGTAATTGCGACGGATCGTAAATAAAAATCGCGTTTAAATATCATATCGGCAGATAACGACGAAAAAAACCACTGTAAAAAAATTAATTTTTGAATATGCTTACGAAAATGCTTCAATCACTAAATGTTGCTCGCGACTTCGTCCGTATAAGATTAAAAAGTAATGAAATATATGGAATATAGTACTCATTGATAACGTAGCTTTTAAACGGTGAAAGAATTTTTGAAATCGACCCAGTAGTTTTTAATTTTTTCAATTTATACAAAAATACAAGTTTTTCTCCTTTTCAATATTAGTATAGATTAGGGTTTAATAGCCTAAGGCTAAGACTATAATAAAAATATACCTGTAGTAAAACTGATACGACTTACTTTGTATTGAGAATTGTTCTCCCTTGGCTTCCCGCCAAGATGTAACATGTTTCAATAGGCAATGCTCAATAAACGAGGACGTGGTCGCTCCGTAATAGATATACACCAATAAGGTTTAATGGAGCATTGTTTAGTTTATTGCAGGAGAACATTCAAACAGGGACTAATTACCTTGTATTGTTATATTACTTTAGTAAAAGACTTTATATTACATCTTAATTTCTAAGAATCTCAATATAGTAGGTTTGATCATATTTTGTCCGATGAAGTTAATTTCTATTTTTTTTTCTCAACGTAAATGTTTATAAGTTAATATAGTTAAACAAATAGCTATAAAAATGTAGAAATAATTATATGCAACTAGAGAGTTAACATTATTTTTGTGAACAAATTACCTAATATTTCGCAAAAAGTGTTCAAACTGTTGTATATATTGTGATAAATCTTCTGAAAGCTGTTTAAAGTCGCAATCGAATGCATCGTAATCGTAGCGCAATGCGGACACACGAACGTCTTTTGGCGGCGACATCAAAGAGTACCGGTAGTGCATTGATGAAATACTAACAAAGCAAATGTTATAAATAAAACCAAGGCAATGTGTAAATGTGTCCTAAAATAGTGAAATGTCGTGATTAATATATTTTGAATTTTGAAAGCTTTTTGTATTTTTCTATTGAATGAGTAGAAATATGCTGAATTAGTTGATATTTTAATTTTACCACAAAATTACATAGTTTATTTTCAAACTAAATTGTGTTATCGTGAATTTTAATAGACATCATAAAAGGCTGTCTATCTTGATGGTCTTTAAATAATAATAAATAAGTAGACTTTCAATTACGTTTTTATTACTGTTTTATTTAATTACTTTGTTTTTTGTTTTTTCTAAATGTGTTTTACTGTTGTTAAGGATTTTTTTTTATTTTAATATAATTTAAAAAATACAACAGACATCATTATCGCCTCCTTATCTTACTAATAATAATTATCAGAGGTGTATCGAAGTTAATACTTGTATTGTATCGACCCTTCTGAAATTTCTTGTTCTAACTTCTATTGCGATCAGTTAACGTGACGTAATCGCTCCCTGTGGAATAATAAATCATGAATTAGCATTTCCCATCCCTTTGTCACATTGATCAGATATTGGGGAGTAAATATAAACATTCAAGAACACAGACAACGTATAATATTGTTTTGTTGGATTTAATCGTCTTAGCTATTTACTAGTTCGCTGGCATCCTCGAGGGGTCTCCAGTTTCATAAATTGACATATAAAGATTCAATTAGGAAAGCTAATTGTAACTGTATTGTAATATTTAAATAATTCTTCAAAAGGATTATTTTCTACTACTGTTCTCAAATTTATTACCAACAAGATCTTGCCCGTGACTTCTTTTGCGCGTTATTAAAAAAATTAACTTAACTTAATGACTAGAATTTTTGCCGACTATTTCTACACCTATGTATGCCAAATTTCAACAAGATTAGCTAGACCTTTTTGGATATGTGGCCGTAAGAACCAATATTCAACCATCCAAAAAATTAATTTTCTTTTTGTTTCTCACCAAAATTATATTCTACGTATCACTTTGTAAGGGAAGTCCTTGGCTACTTAAAAACAGGAATCCTAGTTAAGTCGTCAAGGCAACACTGATTTATGGAATTAACATTAGTGTGCAATAAAGATATTCTTATTCTTATTCTTATCCAAACTTTTACATTAATAATTATCCCAAATGTGTACACTATAGTAAATACTAGTGAAAAGTTGATAGATTCTTTTTAGTTGAGAATGCCAAGAATCTGATATCGTTTAAAAGGTTTATGATGTACTTAAATAAAGTTAATGCCTCCCAGGAAGTTTGAGTACGGTCCCTAACTTTACCTTTAGCCCATTACACGGTGTAACGATTGGATTTATTCCTCATTTAAAGACTTATTGCTTCGGAGAAAAGGGTTTATTTTCTTCTAACAACGTAGTGAAACGAAGTCGCTAGATCGCGTCGTTTACTGTACTTTATAAGCTCTGTAAACTTCCTGCAAGAATGTACTCCTTTAAGTTTATATTTTTTATTCGTTCGATAAATAAAGTCTTTATTATTTAGTAAAGATTAAAAAGTTACGTATGTATGGAACTAGCTGTTGCTTACGACTTCATCTCTCTCATCCTCAGTGATAACGTAGATTTTTATTGGTGATTTTTGAAATCAATAGATTTTTTATTATTTCAATTTTTTTTATGCAAAAGAATAATTCTTTCTTCATTATAAAAAAATGTAATATTAGTATAGATATTTTAAAGTTTTTTGTTATTAAGAATCTCAAAACAGATTGGAAAATCCACTGTACCTTTCCTTCCCATCCTTACAGTCAAATCCACTTTTCCTTCCCATCCTTTTCTCTTGAGAAAAGGGTGAAAAGGGAAAGATACTAAAATTAGGCCTCCGGCAACAAACTCATCAGATGAAATGCGGAATTACTTCCACTTCACGCCTGTTTTCTATGTGGTCGTGGTATAACACCGGGCGAGCCGGCCCATTCCTGCGAAGATGTTAAAGCGGGCTCTACCACTGTTAAAACCTATGTTACCTGTTACGTATGTTACCTATGTTAAGACTAAGGTCTGTGAGTTAACTGTTAGACTTACAAAATCTATATTCTTCAACTTGACAAAACTAACTACATTGATAGTATTAAAATCCACAAAGTGATTTCTTTCACCAAAGGATTTAGAAGGAAGGAAAAGAAAGCTCGTTTGCAAGATGAATGAGCCATCTCCATTGCAGTTGGAACTGAGTGAGTGGTTTGACGGCGCGCTAAGCTCGGAAGCTTTCTAAAATGTTATAAATCTTCTAAACTATCAATAATTGTGGTTGAAAAGTACTTTTATAGAAACTTTCAATATTGTTTATACATTCAACTAAAGTTGTTTTAATCATATTAAAATCTACATGTCACTTTACACTTTAAATATGTATGTACTGTACGTATTCACAGTCAGCTGCACAAGCATGTGTAATTATGATTCTTTGAAAATTATATAGCCCTTATTTAAAAGATACGTACGTCCGTATTGCTTAGTAGTATATTTTTATCGTTGAAATCGAAATATATCGTAATATCGTAAGCTTTATCTTACTAATATTATAAATGTGAAAATTTGGATCGATATATGTTTGTTAGAGTTTGTAGACTAAACGGTTAAACGAATCTCTATTAAATTTAGTTAAGATGTAGAGATAGTCAAGCAGAACATAGGATACTTTTGATCCCGGAAATGTTAACGTTCCCGTGATACATTGATTATATATATATTAATAAACTCGTTCGTAGCTTACTAGCCTAGCTTAATTAAAAAAATAAATTAGCCTGCTAAGTTTGTGGCTAAATGAATGAAAAATTGTGGGCATGTCCGGAATTCTGAGTGTAGTGGTTCGTGCATGTCGGTACAATAACCGACGTCCTCGGACATTCCTCGAATCAAATTAAGGAATATCGCGTCGTGGAACGTTTTACCGAAATAAAGGGTCTGTCAGTCGGCTCCTTGCACTGGGAAGGGATAATAAAGGAATGTTGCGCAGAAGGGTACCGTTGATAAGAATGCCTCCGTTTGTACAAAAATAGCTTAGTTTACTTTTATTACATGCCCTAAGTAGTTCTTTATTATTTTTCCTTAGCCTGTAATAGTTATCATTTAAAACAAAATTGATATTGGATACTAGGGATTTGTTACAAAAAATTTTACCGTAGTTGACCATTTTGCAGATATGAAACAGTGGTTTCTTAAAATGGTTAGACGTTTCTTTGTTTGGCAGAGTTTCATGTTAAATTATCGCTATAATACTTATTTAGACGGAAATATCTATGACAACATTTTCCACGTTTTTTAAGCATTTTGTGCCTTTGAAATGCATAGTAAAAAAAAATCTTGCTCTGCATTTTTCAACAAAGCTTTACTTTGATAGTCATGAATTTACAACTTTATTGGACATGCATATGCAAGGCTTATACTCTTCACACACTGACATTTACGTTAATTATGTGCATTTTTCGCTATATTTTATTAATAAAAATGTAATATGCACTTATCACTACATAGTATAAAACAAAGTCGCTTCCCGCTCTCTGTCCCTATTTATGCTTAGATATTTAAAACTACACAATTGATTTTGATGCAGTATTTTTAATACAAAGAGGGATTCAAGTGGAAGATTTACATGTACCATACATGTATAATATAATATAGAGATTTCTAATGTCATATAAATCTATACTATTATAATAAAGCGTAAACACACACTTCTTTGTTGGCTAAGATGTCAGCAATCACAGCATATTTTCGAATAACTCTTTTTAATAAAAAGCCGTACACTTACGTCACGCTTCAGGCTATACATTTTCACGCTGTTAAACTTAGGGGTAAATATTTTGGATAAAAACCCTAATGTGGGAGTGAGACTATAAGTTGTTGCCAACATCAAGGAAGCATGGTTGCCGTGGTTTGACATCATGTCATGTCATTTTGACGTTTGCAAATGATATTTGACAAATATGAACAATAAAATGATTTTTTTATAATTCTATGCAGATGAAGTCGCATGGGAACAGCTAGTATACACATATTCGTATAAGATGCGGGTCGCTAGTTATTAAATAAAACAACAAATGTTATTCAATTACATTTTAAAAAGGATTAATCCTAAAAGTATTTTGCTTTTATTACACGTTTACGTTTAAGAGAAAAATGAGAAGCTTAAAATGTCCTGATTCTGACATATTTCGTAAATAATGAATACAATTTGTGAAGCAGGCATGACGCGGATTAATGTTAACATACGAAAATGACCTCAATAATGCAAATAAAGGTTCAAGTATGTTGTTACATGTTAGTTTAATAAGGTTCCTAAATATGCTGTAATCATGATTGTATATTCACAGAAGCCCAGTAACAGTAGCGCTACTGCCCTGGGCGAGATTTCTAAAGCGTCCCCTTTTTACTATGATTGTGTAGTTCGATGATTTTGACCCCCCTCTCTTGATCAACGGCCTGGGCGTTGGTCGCGTTTTAAGCAGCAATAGTGACGAGTAAATGTATCGTTTAGGACATGATTTTTTCTTCTTAATATTGGGTCACCAAATAATAAGGCAAATCTTTACGTTGAGAGCAAGGCTGACAAACGTTTTAAAAAGCACATTAATTTTAACCAATCTTACTTGATGGTGATTTAAGGAAATTAAAGCATGTTTACTTCTTTGTTTTAAAATTTATGTCAAAGTGATATTGCAGAAAATTGTAATTTTGTTAAGATAAAATAGGAATTCTATTCCAATGCAGCGAATTTTAAATTGCGGCTTAAATGTTTCAACGTCAACAAGAAATGCAAATGGATTAGTGGCGGATAGCGCGCTATTGCTAAGTAATGAAACAGGGAATCATAGTTCACTGGCATGAATGGCAGGCTTTTTGTATACCCCTATACTGTATGCCGGTTGTTATTTTATTACAAATGTTTTTTAGTAGCTAGTTTTTTTTAAAAGGGATATTTCGACTGCACCCTTATGGCTGTGTAGATTTCTTGTGCAGTCAGCGTTGTTTATTTCCTACCTGTTTTATGAATGTCATTTCAGACTGAAAATGTTATAGACAGACAAAGTTATGTGAAAGGTTGGGTATGAGTCAAAATTAATGATTATAGCTCACTAGAGCTCTGTCTCAACGTCAAAAAATATCACAAAAATCCCTTACTTACGGTAGATTTTATCTCGTTTTTTAAACTTTGTCATTAAGTATGTCTAGATCATACTTACTGATGTAACTAGTCGCGACAGCAGCATCTATTTACTGGGCCAAATATTCTAGTTCGGCTATAAATAACAGCTTTTATGATAACAGTTTTCTGTAGGATGTTTGAATAAAATTAGATTGAAAATTTAATTCTTTGACTATACTTGACAACTAAATTATGCAACTTGTAATATTACATGTCTATATCATTACGTAAAATTATCTAAATATACGAGTAACACTATATGTGCGTGAACGTATTTAAGCTCTCCATTTGTAATCCGGTAAGCTTTAAAGCTCACTGTTTTAAATTGATTTTGACATAATACCAGTGCGGATAAATAGTTGTTTTATGTCTTTTATTATATAAATATTTAACAAAATCTCTACTGTTTATATACACGATTAAAATATAAAAATGAAAGGTTATTTACATTACAAATGTATGGGTTACTCGAGCTTTAATATATTTCTACAATTAAACATAATAAGTGTAAACAAATTTCATTAAATGTTAAAGATAAGAAAATGGAATAGAGTTGTTTATCAGTCTTGATATTAATAATTGTTTATTGTCCAAAAGCTACGATGTAATTTCTAAAATACGCTTTGTTTATAAAGGGAAAGATAATTGTATTCAGAAATAACAAATAACTTGAACGCTTCATGGAATTGTTTTTGTTCTATTCAGTAAACGTATTTATTTGGCGTTTATTTTACCCTTAAATGTTTTTACGTAGTTACCAACCTTTGTTTCGATTACATAATAAACAAACTACGATAAGAGTTTCCAAAAGTAAGTTAAAACTTTATTATATTCTGCAAATACAGCTAGAGAAATTATTTAAACAAGAACAGTTCATTTATATCTTAATTGTAGACTTATAAGGATCGTAATCGAACAGCAGTTGACAATTATTTAAACTACCAATGTCACATTGAAATCGTGAATGCACGGGTGATAAACGCAGTTTTGATAATTTCAAAGTTTAAATCGAAATTAGCACATGTTTTTGATTTGTTTGCAACATGAGAGAATTCCGAACTAAGTTAGATTTTTTTTTACTTATTGTAAGTTTAAAAATTAACAGACTCTCGTAAAAATAAGCTGTGTGTAAATGTTGCAGTGAAATGTTTATCTTAATATTATTAGTGTAGAAAAATATATCTGCCCATTGCATAGGATTATAATTTGGAGTTTGAATATATGTAGATTGCTACTTGTTTGTTTTTGAAAATGTAGTTCTTTTTAGAAACTCCTCGTTTATGTGTGGAATATTTTTAAGGTCGCTTTAAGACACAATAGGGAGACACGATAATGGAAGCTTTAAGCTGCAAACTCAATATCCCCACGCTCAGCGGGGATCACGACGTTCGTGGTATTACGTTGGTTATATCGCATAAAGTGAAAAGTGTCCTGTATCATTTTAAATAAATTTAGAAAAAATCTTATAAACTCACTAATACTAAAATATTTGTAAAGTTACGAAAATTTTTTCTTCTTTACATTACCAACAAATTAAACAACCAAAGAGGATTTAATACCACCAATTTCTTGCAAAGATACAAATTGTAAAATTAATACATGCTTCTTTAAAATATTTTATGCAATTTAAACATAACCTTAATTGATATCAAGTTTCAATGTTCGAACGAATACTAAGTTTCCTAAGTAGTAAGAAATTTGAATAATATTAACAATTCAAATTTTAAACTCCATCTCAGTGGCGGTTCTCATTAATTCTTTAAGTGATATCCTAGAGGTCAAAGATCTCACAGCTTAATTGTCAAGTTTGACTTTTACCGTCTTGAATATAATTAAAAATCAATGTACTTTTAAACACAGAACGTGCTATAACTATTTCTACCCAAAGAGAACTTGTAAGGTAAACTTTTTCTTTTCATGTATCATATTTTAATATAGTGGATAAGCTTCAAAGATAAACACAGACAAAGGTCATAGATGTTATAAGTAGTTAGCATATTGTATTTAGTCAAATTAAAGTTACCGAACTGATTAATAAAATTGTCATCAAGACAAAGTGTAGACATGTGCCACATTTCACTTTTGAATTCGCGTCAATTCGCACCATATATTTCTCTTTGTAAAACATAAATTCAACGAGTGCCAAAGGAGACGGGAAAGCAGTAAAAGATTCGCTTCCGGGAATATATCGATGAAAATCTTGCCTGTATTCCCGATTTATTCTGGTACCATCGGGATAATGGTTATAAATTTTACAAAAATGTAACTTTTAGTGTAATACCAATTCATACTGAATGTTCGATAGTACAATACTGAGATAAAATATCTTTAGTCTCCGATGAGCTTGTATTACTTGCAATAACTGTGCCAACTGTCACGATTATATTTCTATTTTTTGTAAAAATGACGAATTTTTTTCAACATTATAATACATGTAAAAGTTCACGAGAGTAAATTTTTAACAATGACCATTTAGGTGCAAAATACCGTAAATACGAGGAACTATTCGTTGAAAGCATATTGACAATCGGCTTTACGTCAACACTTTTTGCTCTCTACAAATAACACGTTGCATCGGCACTCGAATGACGTTAAGTACTTTAAAGTTATTTATTACTGTTATGTTTTAAATAAAATATGTTTGTAGAAACAATTGAATTCCGTATTTATCATTTTTTACTTTTTACACGTTTACTTTCGTGGTTGCGAAAGACGATAGAATTACTTGAAGACTGGTTTAAAATAAATAAGACAACCAAAGCGCTTGTGTTAACTTTTTGTTTTATAACATAAGGTGGAAAAAGAAGCAAGCGGCCACCTGAAACCGCCAAAATGGCGAAGCGACCGCTGCCCATAGACAT
>NW_013527137.1:4062875-4063155 GCF_000836215.1 Papilio polytes
TTTCACGCCTATCTTCTGTGTGGTCGTGGTATTACACCGGGCGTGCCGGCCCTGCAGTGCTAAGATGTTAAAGCGGGCACTACCACTGTTAGAAACTTAATTTTATTACTAATACTTTTAATTATATTAACATGCTTTTAAAATCATATATGTTAAATCTATTGCCTTGTATATGTATGTTATATATCAGTAATTTAAAAAGGAGTAATACTAGAGTATTATGTAATAAAACTTTTAAACAATTCTATTATGGATACCATAAAAAGAAAAAAAAAACATC
>NW_013527137.1:4063539-4070035 GCF_000836215.1 Papilio polytes
TAACTTTAATAGTACAAATCTAAAAAAAAAACAAATATTTTATGAAGAATTAAAAACGGTAAAGACCTGACGTAGATTTGAAGTTAATAATCCACTCGTCCCATAAATATAAATGTAAATAATGTTACAGTTTAAAAATAAAAAATAAAATATATTACGTAAACGTTTCTTACACACTTTTCATTCTCAAACGAATTCTTTGTATAGAAGTGAAATATTGCGCGGCACATAGAATGGAAAGATGTTGAGAAACACAAACAGAACGTTTAATTCCGGTTAAACGTACATTTCCAGTGAAATATGTCACACCGTTAATATTACACTCACTTTCGAGTCATGAAAAATAAATAATACTGTCGCATGAAAAAATAACAAAATATTTCATTTAAGTCTTTTACTTGTTAACTACGATAGAAATAAAATAATTCGGAAATCGGTTGATGACGTTTCATGCACAAATTCTGAACTTTACTTGCTAGGAAGAATACAGACATTACTTAAAACTATTATAGATTATGTTACTGACTAATAACATAACATTTTAATGGTGAAAGAATTTGTGTAATGGACCCAATAGTTTTTCCGTTACTATAATACCTATACAAAAATACATATCTATCCTCTTTATAATATTAGTATAGAAGTATAAATATAAATATATTCTAATCTATCGATAATGAGATTAAAATGTTCCAGAATAATAGTCATCGCAAGAGAAGAACGCATTCTTGATAATTCAATGTAATACTTCAATAAGCGGACCGGATATCTGAGAGCCTTATACGCGAAACGATGGGCTACTAGATGGCACCGATCTTTGTATTTTATTTACATTTATTACATTTTAAACATTCATAACTTTAAGTACACGATGTTGTGTCAATATTTCTATCGTTTCAATTTGAAATATCGTACAATTATACCAGTAACAATAATGGTTTATTTGATTAAGTCCACCTGTTTCAAGACATATAAACGCAACAGATGCAATGTACCTCAAGCAACTATGTTGAGAACGTTACTAGTGCCGTTCGAATACCTATGTTTTTGATTGCAATAGATTTTACACATGCGAATATTAAATATTTTTACAAATGCGAAAGTTCGGATGGATGGATTGATAGAGTTTGTAGCCCTAAAAGGCTTAACAAATCCTGATGAAGTCTAGAAGAATAAATAGGCTACTCCCTATTGTTTTTTTTAATTCAATGCGGTTGGAGTCGCGTGCGAAAGCTAGTATGTTATATGAAAGCCACGAATTGATTTTTTTTATTGATTTTGAGTTTAAAAGCTTTTGTTTACTTACCTTTTGTTATTTTCTTGTTTGTTCTCAGATATCTAGATTCGCCTATACTATTCATACTATGTGCTAGTTGCAGTCTTCAATTAAAAAACGAAAAGGTACCGAGGAACAGTTTCAATTTATTGTGTAGCATAAAATAACAATGAAACCTTTCGACCTCTCTTCCTTTCAGTAAAATTAGAAGGGAAATTTGATGTGCCTGTTAACGGAAGCACTTCATTTCCTTGTTGCTTGCGTCCGTCTTGTGAAAGAAGTAAATGATTTTTACTCAAATATCCTCGGCAATTGGATTTATTGTTACACTTGCTTAAAATAATATTGCGACATAAATATTAAAAAAATCTATATATTTCGTGTGACAAAGCGGTATCAGAAAGTTATCTTAAAAATTAGATTGGTTCACAGAAATTTGAATTGATTTTGTAGCTATTGTGCTTGATAAAAATAATTTTAACAAACATAATAAGTAGCGAATACTCGTATATCGTGTTAAAAAAAAAGTTGTATGAAAAAAAAATACTCAGAATTTTTTTTACTCTTTGATTCAACAGTTTAACGATATTTTTAGTATAAGCCATTTAAAATTTTCGCTACAATGTGTTCATTAAACGGAAAGCTCGGCGGGCGGCGTAACTGCATGCTTTTAAGCTCGCAGCGACTATCCAAAGAGTCGCCATTTCTGTTCATATTAACTGCGGAAAGAATGATGCTCAAATTTTTTTGTTAAAATATTTATAAAAGCTCCGTAAAAGTAGATATTTTTGAAAATCTGTTGTTCATTTTGTTCTGTCTATTACTTCGGTTTTTTATTATCTTTAATGTCTCAAAATAACAATCAAAATTATCAAAGACTAGTAAACATATGTATATACATTTGTTTAGTTTTTATATTATTGTTAAACGCAATGTTAAGATTAATTACTTTTGAAGTGAGTATAAAAAGCTTTTTCATTCGTAAAAGAAAGGCAATCCATTTCAAGGCGTTAAGGAAGACCTCACAAAATCCTGTTTAGAAAATTGCTTTCTTTATCACGTTCGCGCCTAAACGTTTACCTCCAACCTTGTCTCAAGTAGACAATTTGTTTTCAAATGATTCTTTAAACTTATTAGCTACAGTGTTGATTAATATTAAAATAATTGTCATAAAGTATCACATTGATAGATAACATAGCAGTTCTTTTTACAACAATAAGAGTTCGCGCACACCTTTGACTATCGCACAACTATTTGTCGCGTATAGATTCCTATAAACTTATATAGAGGTGCGCACACTATCGATCGATTTTTAATTGTGAACTAAACAGTTGAATTGGCTGCGAAACAATAGACAACTGCCCAATAGTTGTGTGATAGTTTACACAAAGGTGTGCGCCCGTTCTAAGATAAGGTGACACGTCAATGTATGCCACCAGATAATGTAAAGTTTAACCGAGCTTCAATAGCAAAAACACTTCACAAAATCAAATGAGCATTGTTTTTAAATTGAGAAGGATAGCAATATGTTGAAAGATGTGTTTTAGGTGTTTTAAACAGACGCTTAACATTTACGGACGTTTAATAAGTTGTGAAGACATAACATATGAAGACAAGTGAGGACAAGCACATTTACGTTAACCGGAAATTCGAAGACGTGATGATATTTCCGTTGTAACTTAACAAAACTGATGCACGTTTTGAGAACGTTAGAATTTGTGCGACATCTCTTTACTAGGACTTAACCCAATTGATAGGAAAATATGTTTTAGTAACTAAATCTTGAGATTTTCCAAGTAATCATACTCATAATATAAATGCGAAAGTTTAGTTGGATGGATGTTTGTTAAAATTTGTAGCAGAACCGCTGAACGGATTTGGATGAAATTTGGTATAGACATAGAGTATAGTCTGGAAAAACACATAGGCCACTCACTGTTGTTTATTTTAATTTCACGAGGACGGAGTCACGGGCGAAATTTAGTTATTGATAAATGTTAAAAATAAACAAAGGCCACACTACTTTTTCGTATTTTAAGGCACTTAACTGTTGTAGTTCCAAACTGAGTAATTGTTTTTGGGACAACTGCATCTAATTGAAATGTCTAACTGTTGCCTGAGCAATACTAAGACCATAAGAAAAATGATATCAAGCAAGGTGTAAATAAGTTGTAAAATAAAATTATATGCTGGGAAAGATTAGGGTTTACCGATTCTTAGGGCTGGGTCTATAGTTGAATAGGTCTTCATGCTTTTATTTAATCTCATAGTATGAGTAGAAATTGAATTTTTCATGCTATTTCAATCCGTCAATTCTTGCCATGTTTTCCTTTGTAATACATCTCAGTCAGACAAAATGCGAGTGCAGCAAAGTAGTGCCTTTCTTGAACATTTTTCAATGAACATTTTCCGTATCTTCATTTGAATTTGAGGTATCAGACAGTAAAATGTTTATGAAATTGCCAACTTTCAAAAAGCAAAGCGTTTGGAATGAGCAACTTTCAATTATGACACCTTAGAAATTCTATTCCAAAATTAAATTGGATACAATTTGAATTTAACAATGGTTCGTAAATAAACTTTATTATTATTTGAATTTGTCGACGTAAATGTTAATGGTCCAGTTTGGGGAAACTTTTACAGCGGCTGTATAAAACGAGATTAACTTCGTGTAACTTCGCTCTGATTTTAATTTTTCTCGTTGTCACATAGAAACTGTAATTGGGAGCAAAGATTATTTTTAAAGTATCAAACTTTTCAGAGATTTTATTTGTATTTTCCGTCATTTCATACCAGTATCTTTAACAATACAGTTATTTTAGTAAAAAAATAAACTATTATACTGAATTAGTAAATTAAAGCGTCATATATTTTGATCTGTTAAAATTCCATGTTAATATGCTGTTGAAGGCTTAGAGGTGCAATATTAAAAGGATTTGCGCTACAGCCTGGTTTTATCCGCCATAATAAATGTACGCATTTTGGTTTGCACTAAAACATCCTGTGTTGTTATTTTAATGTAAAAATATTAATACTTATAATATGAAAGGGTCTAGTGACTGTTTTGTTGTAATTTTAACTTTTTAAGTTAGCACTTTGAAATTATTATAAAGAAGAAAGATTTGTACTTTTGTATGTATCAAAATAACTTAAAAAGTATATATATTATGATACAAAAGTACCGATTTAAAGAAAATCCTTCACCATTACAAACTACGTAATCAATGAGTAGCATAGTCTATTTTTATTATTTTTTTAATTTCACGCAGACAAAGTCGCGAGCATCAGGTAGTTAATAGCAAAAAGACCGTAAAAAGATTGGTGTTTTTTATATCCAGTGTCAAGTAAAAGATATCGTTAAGCGAAAGTTGGTAAAATACAAATAAGTTCTATCTTTAAAGCAACGTTGGAAGTTATTACATTATGGACGGAACGAGAGGATAAAATTGCCTTTGACGTTGTAACAATGTTAACACTTGGCCCCCACTCTACCTTCAAGTTCACGTATTTCATCTCAGGAAAAGTTAAATATAAAAATTACTTACAACAGAACAAACAATAATCTATTATGAAAAGAAAATAAAATCAATCTTACAAAACAGATGGAAAATCAAAATGTATTTTATTTAACGTGAAAATAAGTTTTCGTTTTAAAGACACAACCATGCAATAAAATAGTATAGTTAAAGAATTAAATTTGAATACCACAAATCGAACATTTTGAAGCAAAGTATGTATCGTATTTATATGTAGAAATGATAATCTTTCGGCATAATGAACGTTAAAATACATTTAACCAAATTGTAATTGATTGTAATGAAGCTGGTATTTTTGTCACGTTAAACTTTTAAGCTGTTTATTTGCTGAACGTTATTGCACTTAAATCCATAATATACATATATTTGTGTTTATTAGCGATGCCTAAAATGCAGGCAATAAAGCGATCCGTTCATTATTAATGGAGTTAATTTACGACAGACGCGTATGTTTCAACTGGCTCCGCTGAACGTACGGGGAGGCCTTTGTGCCGCAAATTGAATTATAATACTAACTGCCAGGTGTAATATCGTCTTATGAAAATGTACTCGCTTTTAGTTACGCATTATTATATTAGCGGTTGTTTAAAGATCATATACTTATGCTCTAAATATAAAAATGAAATATAAAAAATACTCTAAATATAAATATAAAATATAAAAATGGAAAGGGAAAGCGTATTTGACGTCGTAGAAGTCGATTAAGGATTGGAAACGCGTCTGCAATTGCGGATACTTATAGGCAGCGGTCGCTTCGCTTTTGTGGCGAATACAGGTTTCCGCTTACTCGTTTGTTAACCTATTATATACAAATAAAAACAACGTACAGCAGCTGCAATCTTATTTAGAATTCATTCACTATTTTCGTCAAAACTCCTACAAGTTTGTTGATTTTTTCAGGTCTTTTGTCAGAAAAGGTTTTTTCTAATTTCTATTTTTGAAGAAATGTAAGTAAAATATCAAATAAAATAAATGAAAACAATCACGATCTAAATTCAAAGAAGGTAATTGTGAGTGTATCAGCGGTTTTTCAACAAACATGTTTTGATGTCTGGATAGTTTGAGATAGCAAGTTGACGATTTAAAAGTCAGTTTTATTTTATCTTTGACTGAAATGTGTTTAACTTTAGATTATTGGTTTACTGAAGTAGTTTTAAATTCATTTATACATTAAATATATATACACATAATACTAGCTATTGTATTACATTAAAAATAATGAAAATTATAGCTTTTGTAACTCAGAGATATTGCTTATCTAATGATAAAAGAATTTTTGAAATAGACCCAGTAGTTTTTACGTGAATCGACTACATACTATTAGACAACTTATTTAATTGATACTGTCGCTTTTAACTCAGAGCAATGCTTCTCGTCAAGACTCAAGTTACGCGCCAATCTATCCATACTTCTAGTGACATTGACAGCTGTCAGCTAGGGACGTGACGTTTATGCCGATAATCTAGAGTTGCGCCAATTCTATAGCACGGTACTAATTTTATTCCTAACAATACAGATATACAAAAATACATGTCTTTCCTTTTTATATTACTATAGATGGATTAAAAAATTACTTGACAGACAGAACCTAAATTTTTTAACTTTTATGAAATGTATCAATGAATATGATTTTTGAATATAATAGATATATCGGCGCCATTACTTCGGTTATTATTTTTTTAAC
>NW_013527137.1:4070426-4072896 GCF_000836215.1 Papilio polytes
CATAGTAATGAAACGATATTACAGGAAAGTCAGACGTAATACGGATGGATAGGAATTAAGTACATACAAGTATATGTACTTTGTATGTAAATACAAGTTAGTTTAGATCATCATCATCATCGGCCTTCATCTGCCCACTGTTGGACATAATCTCTCCCCCAATACCTTGATTACAATACATACCTTTTAACAGTGGTAGTGCCCGCTTTAACAGCTTCGCACTGCAGGGCCGGCACGCCCGGTGTAATACCATGACCACACAGAAGACAGGCGTGAAGTGGAAACAATTCCGCGTTTCGTCTGATGAGTGTGGTGCCGGAGGCCTAATTTTAGTCCCTTTCCCTTCCACCCTTTTCTTAAGAGGAAAGGATGGGAAGGAAAAGTGGATTTGACGGTGGAGGAGACGCATAGGAAGGAGAAATATCCTTTTTATGTGCGTCTCCTACGTCAACGAAGGGTAGGCAACGCTGCAATTGCGGATGTCTATGGGCAGCAGTCGCTTTCCATTTCGGTGAATTCAGGTGGCCGCTTGTTCGTTTGCCAACTTATATTGTAAAAAAAATAAAAAATACAATTGACAGACAAGAAAATCCGTTTTAACATTATTTTGCTTTCCTTGAGAATAGAATCATCCTTCTTTAATAAAAGTTAATAATCTAACTCTTCCAGGTCATAAAATACTTGTTATTAATTGTTTAATTTATATATTTGATGGCACGTTTTTCCCCACAAAATTATCCATAACATCAATGAATGGTATCGCATCTCTCGATAGTAAAATATAATCCGCACGATATCATCATGCAATAAAACGCAATCGAGCGTACCATTCTAATTCTGAGATACGGGATCACACTACGGAAAATTGCTTTTTGATTTAAACATCAAGTGTGGTTTGAATTTAACACCGTAGTTTCGATTATTCGATGTTACTTGTTTTATCAATGCTTTTATTATCAAATGTGTATTTATTGATTATTAGAATGTTGTGTTATGTAAGTAGACTAATTACATAGATCTGTACTAATATTATAAAGAGGAAAGTTTTTATAATTTTTTGTTTGTAGACTCCAAAATTTCTAAACCAATTTAAAAATTCTTATTCCGTTACAAAACTACTTTATCACCACACTATACAATAAACGGGACATCAATGGTAAATCAATTTTACGACACCTAGGTAAAGCTGGGGCAGATCGATAATATGTTATAAAAGTTGAAACTGCCTTTAAATAGTTTTTTTTTTTAACTCAATGTGAATTCGGATTAATTAACACTGTTAATATTGAATTAAAAGTTTAATTTTTACACAGCAGTTCTAATTAAAATAGGGCATGTAAAAGACAAAAATGAGTTGTGAAGTATTCTAAAGTATAAAGCTTTTAAATTAGTAATGGCATACATTTTAACATACCTTTTAGCCTACGCAAGGACAATTGTACGTTCTTAATTGGAAACCAAGAGCTGCGCACGTTTTAATAACGCCTTAAATAAAGTGGTCCCAAATTGTACAAAACAAATCCCCTGCTAACCCGCAACTTGCGAACTACTTAAGTTCAAAATTTAATTCTGTGCGCAACTTAAACCTCCACTTAATATCTTGTATTACTTAGTGCGGTATACAGAGGCACATTAAGTTGCATATTAATATAGAGTTACCAGATAAGCGGTTTCGTTCTAACTTATTCTAAAAATGAAAATAACGATAAATTACATGTGCCAAGTTTCGGTTTAGTTTTGTGTCGAAAGTATTAACATTTTCCATTACAATAACTCCGTCTCATGATTATTTATTGTCCTAACCTATTACTGTCTTGTAGATTTGTTGCTGTATACATTATTTTTTATTGTGATCTACGCCGATACTTTTCTTAATAAATGGTTGAACGATTTCATTAATTTAATATTACCTTTTCGTCAACTTTAAATTAGTTACTTCATTGACACTTTTATTTTATGCTCTGTGACTTCGTTTTCGCGTAGCATGTGCGTAGAGGTGTGTAGTAAATTCGTAGACCGCGTTAATGCGGAAGAAAACATATTGAACTTGCACTTTTAATTATTTTTCGCCCGCGACTCCGTCCGTGTGTAATTAAAAAACAAACTAAGTGTAAGCCTATGTGTTCTTCCAGACTATTCTCTACATCTATGACAAAATTCATTGAGATCCGTTCAGCATTTTAGGGTACAAACTTTAAGAAACATCCATCCATCTAAACTTTTGCATTTATTATATTAAGTACGTTGCTTCTTTTATCTTCTTATAACCTTTCAATGTTAAGTTATAAGATAAACATGTATTGAAATGAAGGATACAGAAACTTTATTTGGAATAATCTTGTTACATTCTACATTTATTTATCTTATAAAATAAAGAATTAAGCGACTCAAAAAGATTAATCTTCTGATCGTGATAAAATTCAGTCTGTGCTTATTCTCTTGAGAAATTAATGACTCCATTTCTTTTAAT
>NW_013527137.1:4073676-4100111 GCF_000836215.1 Papilio polytes
TTTTTTTTTTTTTTTAAAAAAAAACAGATTACATGACTAATAACTAACATCAGTAAAAGACGCAGGACAGGCGGAATTGGCATTCTCTTATGTCGGAGGATAAGACCCACTTAGAGTCACTGCGCTAGTGTAGTAGCTTACTATTATTCTAAATGAAAAAGATTAGATATTTAGAGTTTGTAGTCTAAACTGCTGAATGGATCTCGATGAAATTTGGCATAAATGTAGAGTCTGCAAATACAATCACGCGAAGTCGCGAGCAAAAGCTAGTGATATTATAACGAGGATGAATTTAACCTTTATGTGTATTTTTTAAATAAAAAATTACTTCTTCTGAAACTTGTGCACAAAGTTATATTAATTATGCTTTCAGCCTTAAACTGCTGAAATCCCAAAGGTAAATTCAACAAGCGAATGTTTTTATTTTAATAATATGTTATAAAACAAAACGGAAGTCAATTCATCAACCGCTTGTATTGATATTGCATGGTCTCTGGTTTTATTTGCATTAAACATTATTTGTATTTACAAAAGAATACGGTGAAATGAAAGTAATAAAATATTTTAAATGTAGAAAATGAAATCGCGAATGTGTTGCGAAGTATACTTTTTATAATCTGGGGTCCTACCACGAATATTTGTGTGAATGGTTTGTAAGACGGTGTACTTCATAACCGGTGGGAGTGATTGACAAATCTAAGTGATAACGTTACGAATACTTTCTTGCAAATTTCCAAACTAGAGTCCCGCTTTATTTCTAAAAATGTTTATTTATTCAATTATATTTTGGAGCGAATTTATGTTGAATGTTCACTATAGCGTCCGTGAGTAGCTTCACGTTGCACGAAAACTAAGGGAATTTCCCTAATGAACAAACTTTAGCGCTTTGTCCGTCGTATTATTGTTTTAACAAATTATCAGCAGAGACATTTAAACAGGTACGAGTGTATTAGACTTCTATATTATTAATATTTAATGCTAATTTTACTTTATAATAGTTCATAGAAAATATTCTAAAATGCAGACTGTTTGTTCTAAACTGGACATGACATGTTACATTTCATAGTAAATCACAAGTACTGACTTATTCTAAGTGTTACCATATCTCGTTCATCATTCCATTTATCACACACTAGCTGTTGCTCTCGACATCGTACGCGTGAAATAAAAAAAATAAATAAAACAATCCCGCCAACGTTACTTAAAGTTAAATTACCTTTCTAACGGTGAGATAATTTTTAAAACCGGCCCAGTAGATTTTATGTGAATCAAATATATACATAAATACAAATCTTTACAATATTAGTAAAGATTAAAATGTCCGTTCCTAACTACCGGTCAAGGGATACATTATATCCCCTAATATTTCGGATTTCAGTAAGATTTTGCCGCCAGGTGTCGTCTATGTGCAAAGTTACCTCGTAATTTCCACGAATTATTTTCCAGATGTTATTGACATATCAATGGTCAGTTCCTTAAAATATTTTATGTTCATTTGCCAGAGATTAAGGTGAAATGGCTATTATTTACGTAATGGTTCCTATCAAGAAGTTTATTGAATAAGAATGTATGGTGTTTTCTTTCTTTTAATTCATCGTTATAAAAAAAACAACAAAAAAGTCTTTAGGCTTTCTTAAGATTTTAAACTGTTTCCAGTAAACTGGAATAAAAATAATAAAACGATTTTTTTTATATTGTAAGACAGCAAACGAGCAAGTCGCCACCTTAATTCTCCGAAATAGCAAAGCGGTCACTGACCATAGGTGGCAAATGTTGCCTACATTTTATTGACAGAGGAGACATACAGAAATTCACTTTCCTTCTCATCTTTTAATTATAAAAGGAGGAAAGGAAGGAAAAGAGGGATATAAATTATGCGTTAAACTTTATCACCTTGTTAATTCTTAAATGAAAGACAAAGATAAATATACAACTGTATGTTAGTTTAGCATTTTAACCGTAACCCATGATTTAGAACATGTTACTCGAACAGCGGCTGTGAATGCCCAAAGTTAGATAATAAATCATACGCTTTTGTTGTTCTGACGCTATTGACAATGTTTGGGCCATTAGAAGTTACGTTACATGTGTAATTAACTACACATTTTGTATAGAAAAACTATGATTACACAATAGCTGTTTTCTTAATTTCTAGTCTCTTTCTAAAGTTTAGATGGATGGATGGATGCATGTTTGATAAAGTTTGTAGCCTAAACGGCTGAACGGATTTCTATAAAATTTGGTGTAGATGTAGAGGATAGTCTGGAAGAACGCATAGACTATTCACTTTTGTTCTTTTTAATCCTCGCGGACGGGGTCGCGGGCCAAACTAGTATAATATATTGCAAAGATAATTATAACCTTTCTTTCATTCATACTTAATACTTCTTATTAGTAAAATGCCAAAGAGTAAATGGATGGATGAATATTTATTACTACATAACTCTAAAACGTTTTAATAGAGCACTGTGGAATTAGGCACTAAAAAGAACACAGAATAGAAAAACACATGGGTTTATTACTAAGATTTATTTTTATTGCTTACAGACCACGTCACCTAAAAATCTAGTAAACAATAACAGATGCTTACTTCTGTTCGCGTCTATATTTATTACTTCAACTAATTTGAATACATTTAAGTACTTAATGTGATAATATGAACGTTCACTGAAATCATTTATACCAGTTCAGTGAATGAAAGGTAATAGGAAATGAAATATTAAACGAGAATAGTATTATAGGTCTGTTAGTTGATAGTACGAGCTTAAAGCGAAACTACTAATGGTGTACCCGGTTGAAATGCTCTTAACGTGCATATTCGATGCAATCGCGGACGTATCTATGCGTTGGTATATACATACGAGTATGTAGATCTAGTTACATTGAAATTTTAAGCCCAAATACTTGTGTGCCTATAAAATAATTATGTATTTTGTTGTGTTAAAAGCAATAAAGTACATTGGAATCAAATTGTAATAATTTGTGTTACGAATTCATTTAATTATTAATGCAGTACGATTGCATACACGATTGTGTAGGATATTTATGCTGGGTTTCTGAAGTCTCCATTTATTTTATCATTACCTAGTGATTCAGTGTTAGGTTAACCTAAGTTTCAATGGAGTAAAATTCAAGTTACGTAGTTCGGAACCTCATTTTAGGAATTCATCGAATCATAAGCACTATAGAATTATTAAAAGTAGTTTGGAAACCGCCCATTAGTGAAGTTCATTTATGGTTACAGTTTAAAATGTTTGCGCCATCTACTGGTTACATTAAGAACTACACCTCAAAAATATGTTTAACTGATTTGAAATACTTTAATTGCTTATCAACTTTAAGTAATTTTAATGCTTTCAAAGTAAATAAATGTATTTCTAACTGGCTATTCAATTTGTAGGCTATGGGTAACCCTCACATCAATTGGTTTCAAATGAAAGCTCAACAAAAGAGACTAATTGAAACTCGGAACGGTCATGGGATTCAATCATGGCCGCTGTCGTGGAAATTCGTTTCAACGTTTTGTTTTAAAAAAATCTATTCGTACGGTTAATTTGACTTTGTGTAATGTTTCATTTTATCCAACGACCGGTTAATTTTCTTGTATTAAGATAATAGTCAATAATTCACATGTGAAGACAAATGACTGACGATCGTTGAATATTAATTATTTCCATTAGAACGATTTGAAAATCCTGATAAAAGAGTAGCTCGATTCTATCTAAATGTAAAAGGTTTTTTTTGCTATTCTTCTGGTGTTATTTAATCACTGTTCGAAGACGGTTCATTATTTGCATTTAAATAGCCTCTACAAATTCACCAATTTCTCATTCATTCATTCCCACCATTTATTCGCCTTTTTCCAAGTAACTTGCTACCTTTTCCTGTTTTCGTTCCATTTTAGATTTTCACAAAAATATATTGTCATTTAATTCTTTATAATACTAGGATATTTAAATACTTGTAGTTCAAGATATGTTAGTTACAATTACGTTTATGATCCAACTATAAAAAGTTAAATGAAATAAAACATTGTGTTTGGTTTAGACAATACATTTTGCAGTCTTCCGTGTGATGACGTCATAAAACTTGATGGAAGCTTAATCCTTTGTTGCTCTGTAAACTTTGTATGTTGAAAGTATATATCCTTTAATTTGTTACCTTAATACAACAGAACACTTTTTTTATCGCATCTTTTACTTGCAATCTCTCGATTTTGGTTTATTTTTGAACACTGTGTTTTAGAAGCTACAATGAGGAAATAGGAATATTATCTACAACTTTTCCTCTAAAAGACATTTAACACGCATAAGGAACATTGAAAATTCTCTTGTGAAAAATGTATTTCCATTATCGCCGCTCTACTAACATGAATTGGGAATACACCGAAGATATTCATCGATATATATTCCAAGAAGCGACTCGTTTACTGCACTCCCGTCGCGCCCGTCGAACCCCATACCTCACGGACAATGAATTTATGTTCACAGACAAATGTAATATGCTGTGAAAAGTCAACTTATAATCATACTAATATTATAAATGCGAAAGTTTAGATTTATGTTTGTAAGAGTTGGTAGTTTAAACGGCTGAACGGATTTCGATGAAATTTGGTATAGATGTAGAGGCTAGTCTGGAAAACACATAGGCTACTCGATTTTGTTTTAATTTAATTACACGCGAATGGAGTTGCGGGCGAAAGTTAGTTTTTACATAATAACACACTAACGATAATTTACAACTACAATTCTGAGGATATAATTATTGCGGGCATTAGCAACGACGATAAACCTGCCGCGACATTGTGAACTATCATTTATTTTTTTGAACTACATTATGGTGCAAATCAGAGTTTAAAATCAATTAACTGAATAACAGTGACCGGTAAGGTTATTTGGTGAATAGAATATTTCTTTCTTAACAGGAAAAAGTCGCTTCAAAACAAATTGTCTACTTATGAATCAAGGTTAGTTGTAACCGTTTAGCAGCGAACGCGATAAAGAAAGCAATTTTCTAAATAGGGTTCTCAAGGTTCCTCAGTAACGTACCGCTGAAATGGATTGCCCCTATTTTACGTAAAGAAAAAGAGAGCTTCTTAAATTTCTCTCTATTTACAATTATCTTTAAAGTATCATTTGACAGATAAGCAAAGATAAATCACGTAAAACACAAATTATTGTTTGGACGAAAGTAGTATTGAATTAAACACTTCCTAATTCAAATATTACTTCGTTTAATATATTATACTATGTACTATATACAATGTTTTTTTTTAATAATCAATGTGAAAATTGTATTATTGTGTTCTAGAATCATACCTATTTTCTTTGTTAATTTAAACTTGTCATGGTTATTTTAAAACATTTCTATCTATTATGTTTGTACTTTAAAATGATTTACCTTTAGCAAGTTCAACTAGAATACAAGGAAATGAAGTACTCCAGCAAAACGGCACCTTAAATTTCCTCTCTAATTTTGCTGAAAGGATGAAAGGCGAAAGGTTTTTAATTATGTTTGCTTTACAGAAATTCTTTAGGTTAAGTGGAAGTATTAGGGTTACAGTTTGATATTTGCTTTTAGTTCTTAGTAACCGTTGTTTTATTTAAGAGAAACTAACTCTTTAAAGGAAGATATACGAGTAAATTGAATCTCTTAATAAACTAAACTAACTTACAAGAGCTATAAATAAATATCAAATAAAACTCAACAATCGTTAGTACCAGAGACGGGCTATCCACAATGATTAATGAACGTTTGTTCTAAGCTTATATTGCTTAGTTTCAAGAGTTAAATTGTCGCCCGGAGTCATTTAGCAACGGCCCTTTTCAATTCACGTTATTAACTTGAACATTGTATAGTTTAACTTCGAAATTACTACACATTACCAGAAGGCAATTGTTGATTAAATTCTCTGCAGAGAATAATAAAAAACGGTTAACAATACTGTCAAAAAGTACAGCTAATTTTTTTTTCGTATAACGTAATAAATGTTAATTTGAAACTTTACCGCATACTTAACATAAAGTTTAATTTCCTGTCATACTAAAATGAAAGTTTCCTAACAAAAAAAAAGAAGCGAACTTATCCTTGAAATTAAAAAAGTTGCTTCTGCTCTGTCTGTAATTTAATAAAATTAGTTGCCGATATCGTTAGTTCACGTACATTTTTAGACCCGTGTTCGATCGGCCGCCTGCGACAGCTATATGAAATGAGAGTCACTGTCAGCTGAGTGGAAAAGGCACTTAAATCACATTTTCAAAGTGGTTTTTCAAAGAACCTATAATTATTTTTTTGTCTTCTCTAATTTTTGTCTTCATTTTCATTCTACCCTTTTCTTATAAATTTAAAAAAAACAAAATGAATTTGGCAAAGGTAAAAACGCATAAAAAGGGGCATCTTATAGTGCGTCTTCTCCTCCGTTGATTAAAATAGGCAACGCATCTGCGATTGCAGATATCTATGGATAGTGGTCGCTTTGGTTTTTCAGCGAATTCAGTTAACCTTTTACTCGTTTAACATCTTACAATTTAAAAAGAGCGTATTAGTATATTTTCACCTATGTCTGAATTAAATTGAAATAATATTTATCGCATTCAAACATAAAGCCGTATCCAAGCTCGCAAGAACATTATACTGCAATTTGGGGGATATGCATGACCCCGTTGAATATTCATAACATTAGTTCACAGTCTGATTTTCAATGAGTGTGCTTAAAATTAAGTGGTTATACAATTTGAGGTTAGATTTTACTAATGCTAGAGACAATTGTAAAACGTGATAATTCTAAATTAATTTTCATATCAATGTAATTCAATGTCACAACGAAACGAATACTACATTTTGTATTGGCCTATGAATCTATGCAATATTTATTAACTTACTAGCTTGCGCCTACGAGTCCGCGTGTAATTAAAAAAAATAAAAGCCTATATGTTGGTCGATACTATCCTCTAAATCTATGCCAAATTTCACCGAGAACGGTCTAGCCGTTTAGGCTCCAATCCGTACACCCATAAAAATTTTCGCATTTATAATGTTACTAAAAATAATTTCCACTTATGTTTTATTTCTTCTTATCCCATTTATAGTATCATTTTTTTGTGTAAAACATCCCGTATACTAAAAAGTTCTTACGGTTTTAGTCTCTCATTGAGAAATAAATCCAATCGCTAGTATGCATAACGGCCGAAAGGTAAAGTAAGGGCTCGTGAAACTTCCTGGGAGCTATTAACTTTATTTAAGAACATCATAAACCTTTCAAACGATATCAGACTTTACTATGTTCAAGGTTGAATTTTTATTGCTCTGAGAACTGGGTTATCTTCGAAATCACAAATAATTATTCTTAAACTTCTCCGTCAAATATAGTATACATGAGTTACACTATAAGAGAACAACAAAAACTATATTATATCTAACTTGAAATTAAATCTATGATGTATTAACTAAAATGAAAGCATAGTACATAAATATAAAAAATATGGTGTTTGTTTTTCACCATTCTTATTTTTAACTATAAAGGCAGGAATACACATGCCTGTGAAATGGAATTGTAGTTGCATTCCAGTTACTGCTGTGTATTCCCGCCTTAATAGTTATCATAATAAAAACAAATGACGATACGATTTTGTATGCTTTTACAGCTTCAATACCTAACCATATAAACTGTTTAAATTAAAACATGTCTTATTGAAATGGTCGACCGTTTCACATCTGTGCCATGTTCAAGAAAACAAGGACAAAGGAAAGGTCCATGATTAATTCTAGATTCATTACTCTACTGGGGACGATAATGTCATGTTAACTGATTGTAATAGAGGTTAAAACAAGAAATTTTAGGAGGGTCGGTCCATTACACGAACAAACACCAACGATACTATAAATTCCTCGGAACGAATCACGACATGACTTAAACAAACTTTACTTCGATCTAAGTTGGATATATCACGTTCACTTACTTATCAAAAGAACAAAAGCTACCAATGAAAAATATATATGTATTCTATAACGTGCCGATTAATTTTGCACGTTTCGATTAACAATTTAAGTCACAAAACTGAAAACTTTAAGCTATCCTCTGCTCTTTTGGCTCCCTTCTATAAAAAACAATTTTGTGAGTTGCAAAGTTGCATCACATCGAAGAAAAAAATAGCTTCGGGAAAAGCTTTTACAACTTTTTTTATTGTACATTTTGAGTACAGCGAGAATGCGATAAAAAAGACAAGTTCAGGTGTACTCTAGTGCTACGTTTTAGACGATGTTTGAATATCGTCATATATTGTCTGTATTTTTGTGATAATAGCTTGCGCCCGCGACTTTGTTTAAAAAAACAACAAAAGTAAGTATCCTATGTGTTCCTCCCAACTATGCTCTACATATTTAGTAGTTAAGTTGATATAAATCCATTTTGTTTGCCAGATCGTACAATAAGGAGTTATCATAGTTTTTGTTTCAAGCCAAAGATGAAATTTATGACTGCGGTTAGGTGAATCTACTGTGTTAAAATCCATCTGTTTAGCCGTTTAGGCTGCAAATTCTAATAAACATCAATTTATCGAAACTTTCGCATTTATAACATTTGTAAGATAAAATGAATAACAAGCAAGATATGTTTTTCTAATTAAAACCTTACAGTAATTTACGAAATTACAGCGTTGCGAAAACAAATCGGAAACGAAGTGAGTCTGAAAGAAAACTCTACTTAGAATTTCAAACTTACTTTTCTTACTTAACTCGTCACAGAAACAAGTTTTAAAGTTTACGTCGAAGAGCAAAGGCGGAAACGGAAAATTGAGTTTATGGCTTTTTTTAGTTTGTATTTGTTTTTTGAAGATGATTTCGGCCATGTATTACATAATTACATACAGATTTTCTTCAGAAGAAAAAATCGGAAATTTAAAAAGTTTGTTGCCGAAAGGAACAACTTGTAATATGCTCTGAGTTTTAAACATATTCATAAATTGCGCTACAGGAATCAGGACTTAAATCTGGATTCTAAAAAACTGTTATTGAATTAACACTCATATTTTATTATTATCGCAATTATAATTAATTAAAAGTTTATTCAAAACACACATTTTAGTAATCCAAAAATTAGCATCTTAAATTGATCTTTTCTGATATCTTGACAATTACTATTAATTGGAATGCGGTAACAGGACAATTTACAATTGAACCTTATTGGTACGTATTTATTAGGATACGACCGCGGTGCATTTCATTGAGCATTGCCTATTGAAACATGTTACGTTGGCAGGACGCCAAGTCAGACCATCGCCTAATAGAAAACGACGTGAATAAAGACGTGTCTCATTCCTACTACAAGAATAACTTACTGTTTGTTCAATGTGTTCTGAATTCAATAGTCACAATAGATAGTACAAATGCGAATTCATATTGGAATCAATTTCTTATTGGAAAAATATCGATATTGAAAACAATAAAATTTGCATCCGAGTGTGGTTTTACAAATCTTAAGATTAGATCATCCCCATCTCCCTCTTCTACTTCTGTAGGGTCAGCACAACAGGCATTTGTGTCTATCATCACAACAGTATTGAACTTATCGGTTACGCCGTTTCGAAACCTTCTTGAGCGTTCGCGATTTCATACATAGCACTCACGAGTCGTACGTATTTCCCAGGCATTTTGTTTTCTTTCGTCGCCCACCACAGAACCTAACAGTGAACTAGGTCGTATGTCTTATCAATGTCAACGAACACAATATGGCATCTTTTGTTCCCCTATCTGGAAAAAACCTTAATTGTTTTTGTGATATCACACTCTCTTTTATGTCGCTCCTTTTATCTTCTCCCAGATTATCATAGTACGTGACATGAATTTTATTCCTCGATAGTTGTTGCAATTCTGAACATACTGATACAGCATTCATCAAGCTTCAAGACTTCCTGCAACAATTTATCGAAGAATAAAATCGGCTACTTTAATCTATCTTATTTTTAAACGTTACAACGGGTATGACATAAGGCCCCACCGCTTTTCCATTCTTCATATCTCGCACTGCCATTTTAACCTCATTCAAAATGATCACATTTACCAACACCATACTGACTGGTGTACTCGTTACGACACCGTTCTAATCATTTTCCTCCATTAGATTTTATCTTAAGATTAGATATGTAAATTAATAGAATGGATAGATTTTTGTTTTTACATTCATATGTTAAAAGCAGTAACTATTACTCGTGCGCAGGAGCTTTGTAGATAACCTCATGACGTCACGCGTTAACTCTCAAAAGCAAACCTTTGGCGGTTAATGTTGTCTAATCCTTTCATCTAGAACTACCATATTTGAATATAAAACATTAAATTAATATGCATATCAGATGCTCTCTTCGAATAATATAAAAGGTTTTTTAGTAAAAAGTTTTAATTGAATTTTTAAGTAAGTTAACTTGATATTTCTCAATTTTTGTATTAAAAATACAGAAAGCCTCTTGTTCAGTAAACATAATATTTTATTCTGTAGTATTATAACGTAATGTTCATTAAACAGTATTACGAATAAACAACGTCAAAAGAATAAAATTATAATTAGGGACGTAGTTAATTGAATGATGTTCATTCGGGCCGGAACATCCACAGGCAAACTTTATTACAAGCGGTAATGTATGATAAATAATTAATATATTATCTGTAACATTTTATACAACTTCAACTTATTTATGTAAATTACATAACTACTTGTTTGTGGTTGCTAATTTCAGCAACCGATTGTTTAGTTCGAATAAATATTTACGCATTTAAAAGCCACCCAAACTGTAAAGGAAATAAAAACAGCTAACAGATAAGTGATATTAAGTTGATGCTTTATTGATATCGTATCATTTTTGTAAAGTTTGGAATATCTAACATTGGTAGAGCCTGCTTTAACATCTTTGCACGAATGGGCCGGCTAGCCCCGTGTATTGCCATGACCACATAGAAGACAGGCGTGAAGTGGGAACAAGCTTTTCGTCTGATTAGTGTGGTGCGGTAGGCCTAATTTTAGTCTCTTTTACTTTTCTCTGTCAAATCCACCAATGTGAATTTGTCCGCGGAAGAGACGCTTAGGAATGGAAATAGCCTGTTTATGTGCGTCTCCTCTTCCGTTGATTAAGGGTAGGCAACGCATCTGCTATTGCGGATGTCTACGGGCAGTGGTCACTTCGTCATTTCGGCGGATTCGAGTTGCCGCTTGCTCGTTTGCCACCTTATAATATAAAAAAAAATTGTGCTATAATTTCAGTTTACTTTACAATTATTGTGTCGCATCAAAATCCTTACATTTTCGCTTTTGTAAGGTAACACTAGTAATAAGACGTGAAAAATGCGAAAAGGAACAAAGGCTACCTCTTGCCATTAATTCAAACGATTCTCTTGTGTATTTCAAAGAACGTTATTACCCGGTTTATTCACGCTTAAAGAAATCCTTAAAATACCGAAGAACAGCTATTCCCTTTCGCTAAAGAAAGCTTTTTTCACTTTTTCTTTCGGCGTTATACCGTCACTTATGGGGACCGCTTCATTATTTGCATTCAAGTAACTCTTACATTATGTTTCTGTTATTTTTTTTAATAACAATCGGCTTTTTATATGCCTGGAGTTGATTGGGTTAGATCTGTTTACTGTTTTAGCATTCTAAGGAAGCTATGAAGATGACCTCTTTATCTAGAAAGATATATGTTAAATTAGTTTTGGAACTAGGTAAAGAAAATACGCGTCTGTATTTGACATACAGATTTTAGACTTAATGTAAATTGATACGGATCTAAGATGAAGTACAGAGATATCAACATGTTTTTATACAGTGAAAACTCGCAATTAACGTTCTCATAATTCTTCTCAGTTGTTAAAATATTGACATTAAATTCAGCAAGTTGTTCGCTTATTTAACCGCCGCAGTAATAACTTTATTCCGAAAATAAAGTGTAGCAATATTTTAATACTTTGTCTGGCATAATGTTGAAATGGAGCTATATTTAAAATAGTAAATATTGTAGTTAAGATAATGTAAATCCATTTCTCTCGCCAGATTTTACGGTAAGGTGCTTTTAGTTGTTTTCGTGTAGAGATGAATATGCAATTTATCCGCGGCCGGATGGTTTAAAATGTTTAAGGAGTTGGTTTTTGGCATAGAAGGATCAATTACTCGTGGCTTATACTTCGTAAAACAGTAATTTATATTATAATTTAGAGATAAAAATCCAATGACTTGTAAATATTGAAGCTAGAGTTACAACAACGATGCAAAAAAAATACCATGTTTTAAGAATTTTCCGATAGTTAATAGACAGTATTTAGTTTAACAAAGTACAACTAAGTCAAGTCTAAGCAGCAGATGTTTCGCAACAGTCGAATGCATTAAAACTTTGCTTTTCTAACTTTGAGCCAAACCGCTATAGGCACTTTAACTATCAATAGATTGCGGTTTTCACTAACAAGTAACATTTATCTAAATGGAATAGAAATCAGTGGATGTTATTTTACGGTGAAGATTCGCTTATTTGTTTACTCGATTGATGTGTGTAACCTAGCTTATATTATGTTAGGGCACAGTTTCATTAGTCCTTAACGCCCGCATGCGAATACCGTTTTCTTTAGTTTTAAGGGCCCGCTTGCGCTTAGAGACATTCCTTACCGCGCATTATACTCGTCAATTGAGTCTCCGCGCGACGCTTGTTTTATCGACGGGTCATTATTAAAAATCACTATCCCGTGTGCAAGGACTCGCGTCATGATGTAACGACTAAGTCATCGACTATTTAAATTAGGCCATTATCTTCTTATGTCCTTGGAAGTGTATAGCATACGTTTCCATTGGTTTCTAGCACTTTTGCTTAAACTTATTTGTAAGATGTCAATATGTAAAAATACTTCAGTTGTGGATATCTAAATTAATATGTTATGAAGGTCTATATTTACGCTATTAATACATTTTCATTTTCGAGTGAATGGTGTCAGGCACGTGACTGTGAGATAACTGAACGGTTATTATTCAAGTCATGTATGGGAACGCGGCTGAAAATTGTTTCATGGATACACGCATGTCCACATGTCTTACTAAATCTAAAGCGGGAAAATAAAATCGCCCTTTAGTTATTTAGTGGAAATGTAATTTATTTAACTTTGAGCTATACTCGTACAATATTTAAATTTATTTTCGTCTTTTTTTTTTTTCAGCACTTAAGCGCAATTTAGAAATTCATAAAAACTTTTTATAACCGATATTACATCGAAGGCATATGACCCGTAGCACAAATAGTAATAGTTTAAACATTAAATATAGTAGTTAAGATGATGTAAATCCACTTTGTTTGCCAGATCGTGCAATAAGGAGTTATCATAGTTTTTGTTTCAAGTCAAAGATGCAATTTATTACTGCGGTTAGGTGAACCTATTATGTTACCAGTTAAATTATTTGTAGGTTATTTATTTATTTAAGTTTAAAAAAAGACGTTTATTAATTATTTAATTCTTAATTTGTATCTATTAATCTTAAGTGTAAACCGTTTTTAGTTCACTTTGTACAAGAGATCTAAATTATTTATTGAAATAAGATCAATCAATTTATAAATAATCTTAGTAATATATGGATGGATAGATGGTTGGATAAAAGTTTGTTAGAAGGTAAAGGTTTGTTAGAAATGCTTAAAGGATCTCTATGACGGTCGCAGATGTAGAACAAAGTCCAGAAAAAGACTACTTTTTTACATTGCGATTTCTTTACGTAAGCTTAAATATTTTAATTAATATTAATATTTTAATTAACTTTATATTGTTAATTACGTTTTGATAACACTACTATACTACTACGTTTTGTTACGAAAGTTCGAATGTATGAATTATTTAATGAAAATTAATGTTGCTATGTATTGTAAAGCAAAACTCTTACAATTCTACTTTAACACATCAATTACGATTTAACATGACGTAATCGTTCCCCGCGGTGTATTCCCACATTATTCATATCTCATTTTCTTTACCTATTCATGCTTTACTGACTTAAGAATTCATACGTTCTTTATCATTATTCCTTTGTTCAAGAAAATAATAAAATGAAAATACGTTTTTGATCAAGTAACAAAATAGGATAGTTACATTTTTGTATGCTGAGTAAAGAACTTTATTTCGACACAAAAAAGTTATTAGTTTAAAAGCCAACTTTATCAATAAAGTTCATTAGTAAATAATAATAATAGTTAAAAAATGTTCGTACAAATACTTAGTTAGAACAAAGCATATATATTACTTACCTTACTTAAACATTTGAAAAGTTATTATTATGAATAACTGAAACAAATTTAGTTATAATATTGTTGTCAAATGGAAATTATTTATATTATTTAGCTGGGAATTAAACATTAATTTCGTTTCATTTAAAATTTAATATTGATAAAGCCGATGCTATTGTAAACTGTCCAATTATACTCAAATGCTTTGGTAAACTTTTAAGAGGTTAATTTAAATCATTTATCGAAGCCTTATTCCTTTGTTGCGATAAACTGAGGAATCGTTAATGAATTGCTTCTGGCGAAATTTATTTATTGGTAGAGACCAAAATAAACGATAATAATTCGTCGAAAATTTTATATGTTTTTTAGTATAACTTAAGAATACAGACAGACAAGAATGTCAAAATTTTTATCAATGCTGTTAAAGTTGTTTTAGTTTTTTTTTATTCTCATAACCACATTGTGAATTAAATGGTGGAATACACTCTCTATATGAACTTTAAGTATATCCATGAGTATGTTTGCTTAGAACGTATGAGTGTTCCATGTATAATGAAAATTTATAGCCTTTGTCGTCCACATTCACTGGCATGAATACTCATCGGTCCTTAATAGATTTTATATTTTTAGTTAAAGCGGGTTCACACCTACGACTAAACTATCGCACAACTATTGCGCGATTGTCGATTGTTTCACAGCCCATTCAACTATTTAGTTGCATAACTAAAAATCGAGTAGTGTGCGCTCCTCCATATAAGCTCGTAGGAATCAAAGCGAGACTAAACAGTTGCACACAAGAGCTCGCTCTTAGATTTACATTTGACTGGTAACCAAAATATTTTATCGGTATAAAATAATATTTTTAACAATTTTAGAAAAGTGGTACAAAGCAATATTAGTACATGAGTGAAAACCAATCGCTCGTTAATATTCGGCCTGCAGCTAAATCCCTTACAAAGATGGGATGGGGTCCCGAACATAAATAACTTCGGCAATTTTTATGAAGGGGAAAATTACCCTTCTCATTGAATGCTTTCAGCTCCGTTGTTTTTGTTTTCCATTCAAATGAAATAGAAATTGATTTATGTCATCGATTTTTACGCATAAAATGTTTTGACAAATGTGCAAAAATATTCTATGCGAAAGCTCTATTGTCTTTTAGCTGTAGTTGGTTTATTTAAAATATGGCACAGTTCTTTTCTTCTGTATTACATTTTCTAGTTTTCTATCAAAGACATTGGTATAATTGTTTTGTTTTTAATTGGCCAAACTTACGCATAATAATGTTTCAATATTCATCATCACCAGTTGACTATACGTCCCCAATGAGGGGCTTGGTGCTAACCCTAATAAAGCGGTGATTAGGCCATAGTCAATCACGCTCACCCACTGCGGGTTGGTTGACTTAACATATCTTTGAATTTCTTCGCTGACATGTGCAGGTTGCATCACGATGTTTTCCTTTTTCGCTGGATATAAAATTATTTTTACTATTTATTTGTTTGTATTTTAATTTACTATATGTTTGTAAAATTAGGTTCTTTGGCAAGGCCGTTAATGTTTAGTACTTTTAACTTAAAACATTCTATTTTGACTTTTTAAATATTTTCCAGTCGTTTCAAGCCGAATGAGCGGACCTGAGTCAAGAACTGAAACGGTATGAATAATAGATGCGTTCTAAATCGTGAAACATCCCGCCGTACTTGAACACTGAACTTGACTACTAAGTTGGTGCCACTTTACAATTAAATTCAGCCTTTTTGTTTTTATATTTTTTCCATATACAACAACGATTAACAATAAAAATTCTTTTATTGTTAATCGTTGTTAAAAATTCTTTTATTGTTAATCGTTGTTAAACTCGGAGATTATTTAGTTTAATTACATTAAGATATTGGTTTAATATTTTTAATCGACCATTAATTGATACTGGCCACCTAAATAAGTATTAGATATAAAAAAAAGTTGCATTACACATGTGAAAAAAAATACACTTCAAAATCGACCAAGCTTTTACTTTTCATATTATCATGATCGAGGAGATTTTGTAAGAATAGAGCACTTCGTCGACCCGACTCAAAAATGTACTACCTAATGGGCTGACATGTGTGTGATGACGGCTGGGTGAAACATGCTGCGAGCAATGATACCATAATATATCACATGAGATATTCGGATTGGTGTTTAATGGATATCAGTGCTGATCGTATTTGAAAGTGATAATTTTAATTTCTCTATTAAATAATAATATTTGTTACTAGGTTTACCCAGCGCTTCGTCCGCGCGGCATTATATTGGAAGTTGGTAAATGTATTTGTAATGACGAAATTATTTTTGAAATCAAAAAACTATTGAAGAGTTTTTTGAATTCTGGCACGTACAAAAATACAAACCTTTCCTCTTTAAGATATTAGTACAGAAGTTATAAACATATTTTGATCGATATAATATTTGTGTTTATATTAACAGACAAATTGCATTTTAACTTCATATTGTTATTTTGTATTTTATCTTTTAAAATTAATTAAAAGTATGACGATCTTGTGTAATATGTAAGTTTATCCATCTCATTATTTCTCAATTTGCTTTCTTCCTGCACGCGAAGATTAATTTTGCATAAATCTCCGGCCGAAATACATTAAAGTAACTTCGAAAGATTCATGAACCTTAAATACGCACTCAGTCCCTAAATTAAATTTTATCAAAAGTTCTTTACAATTTCTTGGGTTTATAGCGGACCTTTTACTTCGTAAACTTTCTCGCTCGTCATTACATCTCTGCATACTAATAAGTCGGATTCCTCTGCACCTAAGATTTTATAACTTCAAACTATCGAAGTTTTATGTTAACTTAAGCTACACTTTTGCTTGAGTATCCGTATGCTAAGTTTGTGAATATTCCTTCTATTGGATCCTACGATCTGACATACATAAACACTAACTACCAAATATTTTAACAACATTGTAATATCTATTGTGTTTGATAAGGCCACCTTAAAACTTCATATTCTAAGGGGAGATTCTAAGGTACCGATGGCCCAACTTTAGTCTCTTTTCCTTACTCCCCTTTTTCTTATAAGAAAAGACTGGGAAGGGAACGTGGATTTGACGGTGGAGGATACGCAAAGAAAGGGGCAATATCCTGTTTATGTGCGTCTCCTCCTTCGTCCATTAAGGGCAGGCAATGCATCCGCTATTGCGAATGTCTATGGGCACCGGTCGCTTCACCATTTCGGTGGATTCAGGTGGCCGCTTGCTCGTTTGTCGCCTTATGATACAAAAAAGAAGCACTAAGAAGCAAGGTGTTAAAGATTGGTTTCAGTATACGACCATAAAATTGTTGACACTAGGATTGCTTATGTAACAATTCTATTACTCTGAGCAGCAGTTAACGTGGTTTTTATTGTATTTTCAATATCAATTTTTTAATAGAAAATTAGGTTATCGCAGTTTCCGAAACTTAATTTATCTTACGTAAACGACAGTATGTATAAATGGAAGCAATTTCCACATGCACGTTCCTGCAGGAATTCTTCTATTACTTTGTTTAACAAGAATCCGCAAGACAGACGTTTTATTTCGATAAAGCGCACTTCTCTCCCGACGTTATTTCATTTGATTGGAAAGCCGACTGTATACACATTTTTTATTAAGGTTGTACAGAGATCTTACAATAAAAATAAATGGAAAACCCAAGGAAATATAACGTAGTTACATATATTCACTTTCAATATTTTTTTATCTACAACTGTAAATCAATTTTAGAAAAACGTAGCAAAATTTGGGAATAACCTCATGTTTTCATGAAATTAAACATTTTTTTTAAAGAAAAAAAAAAGGCATTAGTATGGTCTTTCCGGTTATTTGCGTAAAGCTTGAGCAAAAGAAACATTACCAAATGTGTTAGAGAATATTTTCATCGATCTTCTATTATAACCACTATTTATTTTACTACGAGTATTTAAATTCGGAATAACAGCGTTATAATTATTTTTGGACGATAAGGAATAAAAGACAGCTAGTCCTCTAAAACTGTACTTGCCGGTTGATTAACAAAATAGTAACATAATTTACTACATCATTCAACAAGTTCACTTCCTTATCAGTGATATTGAATCGATTCCTTCGATAAAATTTCCTAAAAATGATAGAGAGAAGGACGATCAATTGGATTACAACGTGAGTTCGGTGATGTTTGGACAGGACCGTAATAATATCGAGGAAATATAAAAGTGAGAGCCCTCGGTTGTACCGCTTACCGAGCAGAACATTTATGTTACCCTGTTTTATATATTTTACAATAAACTAGTATTAGAAATATATCTAACACTAGCTATTGCTTGCAACTTCGCCCGCTTGTAATTAAAAAAATATAATATATGTTACTCACAGATAAATTACCTTTCTAACGGTGAAAGAATTTTTAAAGCCCAGTAGTTTTTGAATTATTTCAATACATACAGAAATACAAAAATCTTTTTATAATATTGGTATCTAAAATATTATTTATCAACATATTCAGACATGTTTAAATTTATACCTTTTAAGATTAATTTGTACGTATTTACCTCTTGTAGTACAGTTAAGATGTAATCAGGAAACCATTCAAACTAGGGTGTTGTTAATTTAGTGTGTGACTGTGGTCCCTATAGCTGTACAAATGAATAATCTATATTTTCTTAAAGAAAATAACAGGGATGAGAATATCATTTAGTACACACGATGCGCGTGCATAAAGCAATTGACTTCAGTTTAATGTCTTGAAAAATGTTTTAGTTTTAAATCGATTATCTTATTATTTTTATCGGAATGCAATTATTATATACGTGAAAAATGTTAGTAAAGCAACAAATATTTTGTAATTAGCGCAATTAAGTTCGTGACGGCGTGTGTTTAGAGGATAACGTTGCCAGCGGCATACGTGCGTTGCTTGCACAATCCTTTGAGCTACCGATTCCCAGTCATGAGCGGCGAAGTACCGCATAGCGGTATAGCGTACAAATTTATCTTATTGCGAACAAAATTTTATTTTGCGCCACTACCGCGTTATAACAAAATAAACATAACATTTTAATTGTTACCGCCGTTTGCATTACTGAAAATCCTGTATCGTGACATTTTGTTATGGCTCTTTGAAAGTATTTTTCTGGGCTGTGGAAATCACGGGCTATAGATAATAAATATTTACTACACCAAAACTGTTGTAGATGCGACAGTACGTAGTAAGAACTAATTATTTCGATTGATAATTTAGTAGCGTGATAGTTAATATTATATATATTAAGGTCAGTATTAAATGATAAAAAACAAAAATATGTAATTAAGTGCAAAAAGTATAGAAGTTAACGCATTAAGCGGTGGAACATTAGCTTAGATAACTTCAACGACCCTACTAACTTAGCGAGAATTTAACGGCAATTTAAAAAAATCCTTAACGCTGTAACGTACAGATCAAAGTTCAATTGCAACTGTAAAAACCTTATGGTAGAAAATGGTAAAATATGGTAGAAAAAAAAAACACCTAATTTGCGCCTGTTCCATTAGTCTTACAAATATTTTTTTTAAACGACATTCAATAGAAGGATGTGTTTATATTGTATATCAACCGAATAACTTGGTCTTAGGCTAAATATTAAAAAAAAAACGTTAATAAACCTTATTTAAATAAAACGAAAGAACAATACAGTGTGAGTCAAAATCTTTTTTAGTTCTACCATTATCATATCAATAGGCATATTAATAATTAATAATAATTAGATCTATAACTTCGAAAATGAGTGAATTAATACAAGTAAAAGGTAACTGTTGTGAATATAAACAAACAAGGGAGCAAGACTGTAGACAATTCGTGTAATCACATTGAGCGGGAGCCTGTTTGGATCCAATCGACTTAACAGACACTTTCAGTTAAGTCGATTAGCGCTCAACATCTAAGAGGATCTGTTCAATCAGGGAGAATAATACCTTGCCCAAGTATTGTTTACGTGTTACTCTAATATTAACATTGTTTATTGTTTGTTCAACGAGAAAACAGTGTTAAACACCCTTTCACAGTGTATAAGTTTTTTTTGTCATTTTTAAACCAGCGCATGACCTCGATTCCACCTAGACCAAAGTGAAGATGTGGTCGAAGGATGATACGCGCTAGTTCAGTAAGTACCGATTCGCACTATTCTTGAAGGCACCCACGTTTTAACTGGACGAGAACACTGACGCCGTCAACTTATTCCATTCCTTTGCCGTGCGCACGAGAAACGATGTCTCAAGCCACAATGATAAGTTAATAAAATGTAGATACAAATAATTAGGAGTTCCAACTTTTGTTCTCGACTTTTCCTGATAGAATAATAATGTTAGAATTACAACATTATTAAGACAACAGTTGCTTTGATGTTCGTATGAAATTGTTATTAACAAATGAAACGACCCATACTTTTATCCGGTCTCTGTAACTAGTTTTAAGCTCATCAGAGGTTTTTTTAGGATGAATAGCATTCGTTCCACGGTCGCTGCTCATCTCTTACAGAGCGTTGTCTAAAGGTTGTTTAATTTTTGAAGACATTGTAACGTCTGAAATATTATTGTCGTAGATGTTACATTTTAAAGTTATAAGCAAGTAATCTGATGATATAAACAACCAACTTCCCAACTTAAATCCGCTGTTCAAAACACAAAGTTATAAATGAAGTGTCCTTGCACGTTCACTTACGTGCTCTAAACAATGTGCTAACAAATTTAAGTTAAACGCCGCTTCGTAACTTACTGCTTTGGGAGTTATAACCAAATGTATATGGCGACATCCTTGTGCATCGTAAGCTTTATTCAACAGATAAAAAAAAACAACAAATTAAACAGTGCCGGACGGGTAAATCGTTGTGATTTTGAGAGGTATTATGACTTCCTGTAGTCTAGAGAAATAATCGATTTTGAAAACAACTCAGGACCTGAAAGATTACGTACATTTTTAACATGAATCACTATTTTTAAGTTGAAATACATGTCGTTGGTTCTTAATACTTAATAACTCTTGCATAGTTTAATACGTTCGAGAACTCGAAATGTGTATATTCATTCATTCTTAGCTATTCGGTCTTCCGTAAAACGAGGTTGCGGTTGCCATCCGCAATAAATAAGTCGTTATACAATGATATATTAGTAACACAGGATGCTAGTATTTCCTGATAAATGAATCCGCAGTTATGTTAGTTGCAACTGCATTTGTATGTTCTGACATATGATTTAGTATTATATGACCAGGTATACCACTACAAACAGAGTCGTTAAATGGTCATAAAGGTTTCTCCTTTACTGTAGAATTGTACTAAAAATATAGACCTAATTATGCATTATGAGATTTAAATTAAGCATTTTGAGACCTACAATTTGAAGCAAAAAATTTAAGAAAACCTTAGTTTAGAAAGTACCATAGTAAAAAGTAAACATTTTAATATTGTTATTAGATATTCGTTTATTTTTTTAGCGTCGTCTGAGATATCTATTTTTGTTTTGTTTCTTGTAATTTAATCAGTACATATTTCAAAGTCGTGTAAGTGCTTTTTACCTTCGCTAAGAACCTATTATTTATAAACGCCAAAGTTGAGAAAGTTTCGGCCGTCAGCGAAGTTGGAATTAACTTTGTGCAAGATGTATTGCTGTTCATTCGTTGCCCTCCGCATTAAAATACCTTTCCTATGCGATTTTATATGAAAGAATTTTAATGGAAACGAATAAGAAAACTTTTCTTACATACAGTAACTTGAAATTGAAAATCATACTAATATTTCATATTATATACGCGAAAGTTTAATTTTAAAGATTTATAGATCTTGTCTGGAAGATAGGCTACTTACTTTAGTTTTTTTTTTCCACGGGGACGGAGTCGTGGGCGAAAGCTAGTATGGAATAAAAATTAAGTCACGTTTGATTTATACGGACAATAAGTGTAATGTTTGTTTTGATTTGATGATAAGAAATAATTTTATTTTTTAATCTATTATTATAAAGCTTTATATTTTAATATTAGCTAACAATAATCCATTAATTCGTCCTACTTTTAGAGGAATGAGAAAACCTCTAACTAACTGAAGCTAGCAAGCATTTTACGCTAATTGCTTTACAGATCTGATGTTAGAGCATTTTTTCGTATTCCTCTGTAACTGCGATTTTTGTTACATTTTATGTTCCATTTACGAATTTTATTCAGTACATTTTACGATTAGTATAAAAATAATTGAATGAAAAAAACTGTCTACAGCCATAACATTCATACAAAAACATATTTAAAAAACAAAAAAGACGATAATCAGCTTACGCACATGCATTTTTGTGAACAGTTCAATTAAATCTATGCATAAATGTATAAATAACTATCCAATTTGGATGCGTTTTTTGAGTTTAAAATAGCTGTAATGTGGTGTGGAACAAATTCACTAATAAAGTCCAGATGTCGTGTTAATCGCATTCCACATGAGAAAATTACAAGATCGAGGCGACAACGGCTGGCCGCGCTCCAAATAGCCCGTTGCATCAGCCACCGCCACCGCCTTTCCCACACGATAAGTTCGTTTGATGCCAACCAAAAATAGAAAAGAAATTACCTCTTATTAGGCATTCAATTAATCATATTAAAGAAGCTTAAAAAGCCCTTTTAAAATAATTGTTAATTCAAAAATCTGTGTATTTGTGTGATCTGAGATTCCGTGTTTGGTTATTTTTTCAGTAAAAATTTTCCTTTACAGCATTTAGATTGGACTAATAGTGTAGAAGATATCGCGAACACAAACAATCATGGTAACCGAAAAATCCGCGCACAAACTACCGGGCTTAGAAATTTGGAGTCTTGCATCGGTAGATTTCTGTTATTAATATAATTAATAGGTTGAAAAAAGGGGTCAACGTGAGTTTAAATCTTTTAAACTCCACGCGGACGAAGTCGTAGGCAACTGTACTTTGCATGTTACAAAAGCAACCTACTGCTCGAAATATTTATTAGTCAATTTACACATAAACTGTAGTAACTTTTCAAATAGAAGGTTGCAAATAAACATAAATAAATAAAAATAAATTAATCGCATTCATTCGAATGCTATACAACGTGCTACAGGAGTTACATACAAATGAATGTGAGATATTTAAAAAAAGTGTATAGAGTAGCAGTAGGCGAGTCCACTTTTTGCTAGTTTTCCACAAGGGTACAGTGAAACAGTGTAAGGCAGCACAACACTGCTTTAGTTTAAACGCAAACTTACTGTAAAAATAGTACCCACTGTACTTTACGTGTTCATTCAAATAGCGTTGCCCTTTTTGGGATATCAGGGCAAAATTTTCTAAACATATTCTACGTTTTAGGTAAAGACATGACTAGAGATTTTGTTCATTCAAGTCTCTTGGTAGCCGGTAGAGTTTGGTTGCGAGGGTTCTGGAATGTCTAATGGAATGCACGTATACTTCACTGTCGTATACTGTTTACTGTTCTACCCTCGTGTGAAACTGGCTTTTGGTAAAGTTTCTCTCGCAGCGCTCATAGCGGAAGCTGCTTCGTTATTTGCATTCGAATTGCTCCTTTAGAATCGCTCGCCAAATTTTTACCATTCAACTCCGCTGTTGAAAAATTAGAAATGTTTTCCTTATTTTATAATAAACTTCACATTTTCTTAAAGTTTGCGAATAACCAAATTAGCATAGACACGCTTTTCTTGAGTATAAAAATTAAATTTATTTGTTGCTTTAAAAAAAAATTAATGCATATTTATACAAACATATTTGAGAAACAAATTTCTATGAGCTTATATTGTCATAACATAATAGGGTGTAGTTTTAATAATAGATTTATGGTCGGTTTCCCAGCTAAGTTTTACAATCCATCCGTACTTTCTTCGGTCTTATTCTTCCTTTGTAGCCATCCAAATTCAAATGTCATAATGTAATGTAATATAATATAATATAATATAATGTAATATAATATAATATAATATAATGTAATATAATATAATATATAATGTAATGTAATGTATATAATGCCAGTGTTATAAAGCAAAGTAAAACGTTAATTTCGTCAAAACATTTTCATTTGCGAGTAAAACATATTACATTATTTATACAAACAATTGTATTTGTAGTACCGTCGAGTGTATGACGAGCTCTTCACTTCGCGCAACATTCGTCAGGCCGTCGAGAACCTTCTTTTCATACGGTTCATACAAATATTTAACCTGCCCCTTTGCTGAAAAAATATTTCCATAGCTTGTTAAGAATAATTTTTTATATTTGATTAGACTTTGGATTGTTCTTGTTGTTGGTTTTATTAAGTTTATTTTAATACGTTTTTACTGTAACATGAATATTTGTGATAATAAAATAAGTTAAGTTTGTACGATCTGATTAGAATCTGGTAGGTTTACTTAGAGTTATTTGATTTCCTTAATTCTTGGTAAACAGGAAATTAGCAATATTCGTAATAATTCCATATTTAATATAATTTAATATCTATACTGTAATTCTAAAGATTTTTTTGTATCTTTGTATGTATTGAAATAACTTATAAGCTACATTTCGTATCATTTTTTAATGTCATGTGAGCGAAGTCGCGAGCAACAGCTAGTTTTTGATATTTTCATTTTATCAAATTCATAATTGGTATCGAAATAAGCTTGAACTACGAATAGATGAGTTGTGTTACAGTTTGAATAATCTCCATGAAAACTCTAAAGGGAATATTATTTAATATCTCTGTCTAACACTATAGGAAAATATGAAACAACTTGCTATCTCTATCCATGTAAATCCTTACTTGCAAATAGCCGTTAAAACAATTTGCTCAGTTTAGTTTGTGGGCAGTCTTGTTGGAATTTTGCCCACAAATTGAATTCAAATATTTAAAATGTCCCGTGTGGAACAAACAGAGAGGTGTTGTTTACTTACCTATGGATTTCAAATTTCGAAACACAATACGTAAAAATATAACCAACGTATTTATTTTAAAAAAATACAAAGAGAATGTATTCTTGTACTTGTATTAGTGATTGTATTAATTAGTTTATTTTAATAATTCCTACTTATCTAAAACTTTTTCAAACTAAGAGTTAACCAAAACTTTAAACTTTCTCTTAGTTAGTACGACATCCTAATACATTAATCTAATAGGTCCTGTTCCCGAAATGTCTCACTTCCAAGTTTAAGCTTCGCTCAAACTGTGTTGTGTTTAATATTCCAATAATCTCTTAATATAATCAGCTCTTAAATTGTCATATATTGTCTCTTAAGTAGTCTAAAGATTTAGAGGTTTTGAAAACATAATTTTTCTACTTGTTGAATGTAGAAAATTATTGCTTGTAAATTAATAAAGCTTTAACAGATAAAATTGCAATTTTTACATGCGTCGGACAATCAAATGTCGCAGCTGAATTAATTTCAGCAAATACAATTAAACATTTTAAAACTCTTTAAAGAGTAACAAAAAATTATCCCGCTAGTCACGAACACGGTTAGTAAATAGACTAAGTTTTCTCTTTTAATTAGATTTAATTATAAGTTGGATTTTATTATTTGCAAAAAAAAATCAATAATTCGAAGTTCAAATTGTGTTGGAGTATCTCTCTTAAGCTCACGCCATTACCTCTATGTTTAACATTTTCCGAGGCAGTTATTTGCGATAACTTCAAATTTATGATGCTATAAATCTTCGATCGAGAGGAATCTTTTTTCTCTGATAATTTTGGTATAATTTAGATGAGAATAAAAAAATCGTTGAAGATAAAAACACACAAGATCACATCTTAGCGGTTCGAATAAAACGTCCTTTTGAAAAACGTTTAAAACTAGCTTTCGTCCACGACCCAGTTTGCGTGGAATTAAAAAAAACGAAAGTGTGAAGCCTATGTCCAGACTATCCTCTATATCTATACCAAATTTCATCGAAATCCGTTCAGGCTACAAACTCTAACAAACATCATCCATCCATCTAAACTTTCATATTTATAATATTAGTATTAAGTATAATTAGGTGAAAAATACAAAACTTACCTATCTACGAGTAAGTTATTAACTTTAGTAGAGATAGTTTATAATTTTAATTATCTTAAATAACACTTAAATAATAGCATTACAGGATAATTAAAACTTTGGATAGAAAGTTTTCTAATACGTCGCAGCTTTCACAAGTAATTTTCAATATTAGCAACATGTCGTAGGTAATGGAAACCAC
>NW_013527137.1:4100384-4103012 GCF_000836215.1 Papilio polytes
TTTTTATTAACCTTAATCATATAACTTAATATACAATAAAAAAAAATCCTTTATATGGAAAATAACAGGAATGATATGATTTTAGCCTAAACTAGTTGTTCCCGTCCGGCTTCATCTGCATGAAATTTTAAAAACTTTATTTAAATGTTTACAGTTGTCAAATTCTTAATTGTAAATGTCAAAATTACCGTTACCAAAAACTTTGGTTCCTTGATGTTGGCAACAACTTATGGTCTCTTTCCCACATTAGGGTTTTTATCAAAAACTTTAACCCCCTTATTTTTATGGTTCACGCTATTAAAGTTAGGGGATAAATATATAGCCTAAAGCGTGACGTAAGCGTAGTGGTTTTTATTAAAAAAAGAATTATTCAATAATATGCTGTAATTGCTGACATCTAAGGCAACAAAGAAGGGTGTGTTTACGCTTTATTATATTAGTACAGATTTATCTTTTCTTGTTCTAATAATTTTTACTGTTAACTTAAACTGAATACGTTGTCACCGTTTTTGGCTAAAAGCTGGTTAATAATTATACTTTTAACAAGTTAATTACGTACTAATGTTAAACACGACGCACCCTAATATGCTGTAAGGGTACACCAAAGCGTTCCATTACAGCGGTATCTTGGCAAGAAACGTACGTCGGATATAAACGAGAGCCGTGTACAAATTAAGTATTAGAGTATTGGCAAAGAACGCAATTTTCTTTTAGAAAAAGACCAAAATACATTTAAGACTATGTTCTACTTTTATATTATATTATTAACTGAAGTTTAAAATCAAATCATTACACATGTTTCAGCTAATATATCGGAATAAAAGGCAGTTTCCGAACTACCTTTAACCATCCCATAGTGCTTATGGTACGATGAATTTATAAAATGAGGTTCCGAACTAAGTAACTTGAGTTTTAATGCATTGAAACTGAGGTTAACCTAACATTAGGTAATAAAATAAATAGAATCTTCAGAAGCCCAGCTTAAATACATTCATGTCTATTTGTTATTATATCGTTTGTAGAAATCGTCAATTCTATTGATAACTTAAAAATCTAATTTAAATTTCTTTGTGATTAAATAATAATAGAATTTCCTGTTTCATTACAGCATAAAACTTTTCTTTTCCTGTATAAAAGTTTCACAACAATGATTGATATGTTTCGCTAATGATAATGTAATTTTTCCGGTGTGTCCGACAATGATGGAATATTACAAACAAGCTGTGCCCGCGACTTGTTTGTACGGGACTCGGATTTATTATTATACTAGCTTTCGCCCGCGAATTCGTCCGCGTGGAATTAAAAAAAAAAAAACAAATGCAAACATATGAGTGTGAACATAAGCGACTGAGGTAATCGGTTACTTGCACGAATTCGTCTTTTAACAAGCATTGTTCCATCTTAAGTCGCAATTATAATAAGAATAAGATTGAGCTAGCTTATAGACTAGTTTACAGATTAAACACTTTTTTATGATTTTAAAATCAGCGCTTCACCACGATCCCACCTATAGTTAAGTGGTGATGTGGTCGAAGGATGGTACGCGCAAAATCATCCATTCACCCTTCTCATGAAGGCACCCACGTTATAATTGCTTGGAAGCACTGACGCCGGCAGTACTTGGGATAAACTTTATTTTAGAGTAGCTTTTTCCTGCGACTCTGTCCGCGTGGAATTAAAACTTGATTAATAGCCTATGAATTCTTCTAGATAATGCTAAAAACGGTAATACACGTCCACTACTCCATCCATTTAAACTTTCGCATTTTTAACATTAGAATGTAGTAAGATAAATTAAAATAACAGAATTATGGTCTGGACTGTGTGAAATCATTTTACAATATGTGATTTTATAAATCATAGATAGAATAGAAAAGTTGTTTTACTTAAGATAGAGGCATATCTTTGATTTTATCTTGCATTAGTAAATTGTTAGATTTGACGCCATTCTTCTTGGATAGCTGCCAAAGGCCAAATGTGAGAAATTATCTACGACAATATGTCAAAGGAAAATACGCGGAGCACCTACTTACAAAGTTATGCGATAAAAAAGTTTATGGATTTTTTCCTCAGTTACTGTTTCAATAGTAATTCATTTTTATCTTTTTATTTTATTAATACAAAAACAAAACTATACAAAAACAAAAAATGTCACATATAGTAATGTTATTTACTTTTTTATGTCGTTTTTATTCATGCATTTATTAACTTAAGAAAGCACATAACTAGCTATGATAAAAAAAATGAAACAATTATACTGGGTTTCTGAAGTTTTTACTTATTTTTTCATCACCAATCAATTTACTAGTGTTAGGTTGATTTCTGTGTAAACGGAATAAAACTCAAGTAAGGTAGTTCGGAAGTGTATTTCATGAATTAATCGAACTTTTAGTTCACACTAACGGTTAAACATAGCTAAGAAACTGGCCATTTGTCTTCTAAAAGACCAAAAAAGCGCTAATTAATTTCGCTTTAGAATGCTTGTAATAATTCGTTGATATAACTTAAGGAATTTAATTTTAAACTATCGATTCACTAAATAGAAACCATTTGCGGCCGCAAGCTTTCAATAGATACGTTGTTATTCATCGAGACATTAACAGCATGGTGCGCTAGGCTACCATAATT
>NW_013527137.1:4103775-4104554 GCF_000836215.1 Papilio polytes
TAAAATTTAGACGGAATAAGAATATTTTTTTTGGGAAATCCATCTGGTTATATTTCCTGTAATAATAGAAAAATCATGTTACAAATTTTAACAAACATTTATAGTTATTTTTTGCATATTTTCAATATCATTTTAATAAAAAAATTACGAGATTGAATCGCCATTGGGTCTGGCTAAGATCCAAGCGGTTGGTTACTGACGCAACCGCAACCGTGTCTAGATAAATTCTTTTATTACAAAATGCGACCAATTTTCGATAATATTTTCTGCGATATCAAACATTCGGTTAGTTTACATACCCAATATTATTACTTTGCACTTGTGGTTAAACGAAATGGATACTTTATAGGTACCGTAGTTAATAATCACATTGAAATCGTATGCATATTATTTTTTTGTTGACAAGAATAATGATTTATAAGACCCATTCAGAGAACTTCTGAAATATTTGAATGTTTCTAAATCCTTTTTTATAACAAAGTGAATAGATACGTTTGTACAAATATTCATTACGTTTTCTGTTTTATTTATTCGAAAATATTTAAGATCTTGTAACAGACATGCCATTAAAATTTTTTAAAGCATTATCAAAACCTTATAATAATACTAGCTAGTCAAGAAGTTAAAAAATTTAAAGGGCTACAATTCTTCCATACATCATTTTTATGTAGGTCTTATAGTTTAGGCTACGTAAGAAAAGAAAGCAAAAATGACCCGAAATTTCGTCGCGCGATTTTGAGCTAAACTATTTAACTACGTCGTAGTCTTTGACTCCAAAA
>NW_013527137.1:4104569-4122108 GCF_000836215.1 Papilio polytes
GGGACCCACCTGCAAGCATTACCTTTCGGATAAAAAAAGAATTGTCAAAATCGGTCCACTAGCAGCGGAGTTATGCCGTAACACACATAAAAAAAATTAAAAAAAATATATCGACGAATTGAGTACCTCCTTCTTTTGGGAAGTCTGTCAAAAATAGCCCCTAATCCTTACTAAAATCACGTGCGTTTAAGCTGTAATAGAGGAGATTATACTGGGATTATGCAAGGCGGAATATAAGGTAGCTTATCTTTAATTTAATTACGTCCAGTTTTAATTTTAGCTTAATTCGAATAGCTTTAGAAGAGAACGACTAATGAAGCTTAAAGCTCAACCAGTGTAAGCGATGGCACCGGCCGTAGTAAATGAGTTGAGAAATTATGATCGTTCAACTGTGCTGACCCCTTTCGCACCCTTGAGCTTACGTTGCGGTTTTATGAAGTGTGTATGAAGTGTGACAGAAATAAACCAACATAAAAATACGCTTAATCACGTATTAAAATGTACCTAAATTAAGTAGTAGTCGTAGTGGTTTTTTACAATAACGCTAAAAATACAATTCTAAATCAGTAGTATAATGTATACTCGTACTATATTGAAAATCGTAGTGAGATAAACGTTTATAACATTCAAATTAAATTCAACTGAACTCGCTTTCCGCAAATCGCGAAAATCATTCGCTTGCATTTGACATGATTTACTTTAAACCGCAATTTAGACGCTGCTAGTTATATTTAAGTACTAGCTTTCGCCCGCGACTCCGTCCTCGCGTAATTAAAAAAACAAAACAAAAGAAAGTAGCCTATGTGTTCTTCCAGACTATCCTCTATATATATGTGAAATTTCATCGAGATCCCTTAAGCCGTCTGCTGAGCCTATTTCAAAAGTTCTTTCACCATTAAAAAGTTATATTATCATTGAGTAATATAGGCTAAATTTTTAAATCCACGCGAACGAAGTCGCGAGCAACAGCTAGTCTATGTTCATTTAGTTCGTTTATTAATTCCTTTTGAATAATTGCGCAATATTCGAAGCTTAAAATGTCGACAGTAACAAAAGAGCAATGTAGCTAAATGAATTAACTATAAACGAGGAGTACACCGCTTGCAGTTAATGATATGAAAAATTCTGATCGTTCGACTATGCTGACCTCTTTTCCTCCCCTGACCTCTTTTTGTAGAAATAAATGGATATGAAAAGCCTATTTCCATTAGTTGATAGTGCTTTACTAATTCATTCTGTGTGAACAAGCAACTAAGCTATTAATATATCATTACTTTTGTTTCCGTAATAGGTAACTATTATCGTATGTATTCACCTTTTCTATTTCCCAAAATAGCTGTTGTCCGCGACTTCGTCCACGCAATATTAAGATAAAAATGTAGCCTATAATATGCCCGTCTATGTCGGCTACCTTCCAGTGAAAGTCCGGTCGAAATCGGCCCAGCCGTTTCAGGAATTGTCCGGAACAAACGCGGCTCACGGACAGACAAACAGACAAAATTTTTTAAATTCGAATTTCGAAATCAGTAGCGCAAATACACCATCTTCCCGAAATCTGGAATTTTTCTTTTGATATTACAAACAGACACTCCAATTTAATTATATGTGTAGATAACCTGACGAGAGTATTTATAAAACTGAATGTTGAAATACAAATCTTGCCATAGATGTAAAAATATCGTTTAGATTTTGTATAAAACATAGGCGTTAATATTTGTACGAGTATAGTAATTAAATGAAAGACATATTTATCATAAAGCTATTTTGTCAGCTTTACGCTACGGTAGCAAAATGCTTTTAGCGTTTTAAATTTTTAATTAACGCAGGAACGGCGATGCAGTAACAAAAATAACGCATCTGGGTCGGGCAGCGCGACTCATTTTGGAACACTCGTTTTACGCAAATCTGACGTGATTGACTATAAAACTATTTGTGGATGTGAAACTAAACGTTGTCGTTTAGATGTTAACAAAGTCGGTTGAAAGCGCGGTTGCTTTCTCTCAGTGTTTCCTTTAATTAGTTCTTATTGAGTGTTCAAGGTCGCTGGTTATTGAGTTTTTACGTTGTGCTATAAAAATGTTCAGCCACACGAGTACGTCGTTTTCCGCACATTCCGCATATAGATCAAAGTGGGAGAAAAAGAAAAAGAAACCGAGTGAGTTTTGAGCTTTTTATATCCCACGTATTTGTATTTTTATTGATAGTATGTTTAGGTTATTCTTAATTTAGATCGCAAAATTGCATTTATTTCTTTCTTAAAATTGTACGATATGTTTTTTTTACTCTAATAAAATTAAATAGATTATTTTTTTATCTCTGAGAAGTAGTTTATATACATATTTGGATACAAATTAATTATAGCTTGCAATAATGATGGGTTATTTTTATTAATGGAAATTGTTTGTTGTTTTGGAATAATATGAATTAATCACGTACGAAGTACTGGATTTAATTATGTTTGTTTTATCTGCATTTAAGCTCATTGTAGACAAAACTTTTATTCGGATTTTCTGCATGGGCTCTGTGCGCCAGAAAATTAGCAGCCGAGCGAGAAATTAAAGTAGCCGTGAACGGCATAAAATTAACTAAGTCCCTACCGGAGTTGCGAGTGTAAAGTCTTAAGGTGGCGTTGGATTTTATCCTCACATTTACCAACTAACTTCATCCCTCGCCCGAGGATTTGCACACGTAATTAAATTAAAACTTATCATCTTATTATCACCTCCATTCTCTCTTACTTTACAAAATTGTCTTAATCTATAATAGTAGTGGAACTAAATTTACCCTGGATTGAATTAGCCTTTCAGCGCGAAAATATATACAAATTTACCCGTTTACTCGATGACACAGAAGTTTTATATTGATTGTTTTTTTTTTTAAATCGATTATGTAGTGTTTGAGTTTATACCAACATGCAACATGGAATATGGTTTATTACTTTTAAAGAAATACATACTCTTAAAAACCCCTTTATTGTTTTAATTACTAAATGTTAATGTGAATGTTGAGAAGCGAAGACATACGGCAAGTTGCTTAAAATAAATTATTACTATTCACTGAAAAAAATGTATCAAAACAGAGTGAAAAGTTTAATTTTAATCTCTATCTTTTGAAAAAAAAAAGCTTCTAAGCAGAATGTCTATCTTTGTAACCTCAAGCAAAATTTCTTTCATTGTAATAACACTGTTATCTTTTTACGAGAGAGTCGGCTTTCTTTGTCCAGAAAAATTACTGTATTTAATAAATACCTCAATTCAAGGTAAGAAAAGTTGCGTTGTTTAGATAAGTTAGCATTTGTACTTTAATATAAAAACCGAAATTTATTTTAGAGAATAAAATATTTGAGATTGTCTATACATATAATAAAATTTGAGTATCTGTTTGTTACATCAAAAGAAGAATTTCAGATTTTGGGAAGATGATACATTTGCGTTGCTAGTAACGATAATCACATTTAATTTTTTTTGTCTTTCTGTCTGTTTGGCCGCAAGACGCGTTTGTTCCGGGTAATCTCCGAAATTATTAAAGAAAAAAAATCTTACCATTCATTGAAGTACTTTCAGAGTATTTTGTTGACTTCCTTATTCTTATCGACTTCAATATTGTGTTAATTCCGTTATAAATAATAATATTTATGACTTGATTTTTATGCTATAAGTTAATTAATGTAAATTAATTATAGTAAGTAATTTGATAGAGTCACACTAACGTAGCCAGAGACATGAAATGCAAAGTTTCGTCGGCAACCACTTGGACGTCAAATTGAGTTCTGAGTGAATACTATCACCTAACTTAGTTTCGTTTCTGTTGAGATTTATACAATTACATAAATAACATTTTAGCTTTAAGACAGTTTCTAGATTCTGAATAAGTTTCTTGAATACGACGAAATAAAATTTAATTTTGAATGACACTATAGGGCATTACAACTACAATAAAATTGAAATTATATTTTACTGAAGTGTGCTTTGTAAATACGTTTTATTTCAATGTGTAATTGAGTATATGAAAGTAAATAGATAATTGTAATACTAACTTGTGTATTACTTAAATTAAATTTATAAGGGCCTATCCCACCAAATTGTAAATTATCTGATCATGGAAATATCGAATTTTGTTTTTTTATCTGAGGGTGACGTCATTTTTAATCTATCTGAGCCTCTATCAGCCAATGGTGGAACAGGCCCTTAGCTTTTATTTTATACATCGAGACTGTTGATGTTTTACTTCTACTTCTCAATATATAAATCTCAAAATGAATAAAAAATTAGAGATTAATTTAGAGAATTATTGAGATTTATTTATTAATCGAGTCTCCTGTCTATTTGCGTATATCAATGATATGCGTATTGTGTAATCAATTCGGCTCTCAAATGATATACGATCCAATAATTGAAAACGTCAACTGAGTATTAAAATGATATAACGACGGAGCTTTGAAGTTATTGCGATTGGATTATGATAACAAATTTAAAGGTCACATGAAATTAGATTTGTGATCGTAAAATAATACATGTTAAATATTTATGAAGAAAATTGTTGATGTGGTGAATGAGACAATTTTACATTTGACTAAGATTATTTCTTACATTGTAAAGTCCGCTACATTCAGTGAACAGTCGAACTTATCAGTTAATACTGTATGTTTGTAGGGAAAATTTTAACTGTTAGTATACATACGTATATTTTTAATTAAACAGTTCTTCAATTAAAACTGAGCGTCTGTGACTTTAGTACGTAGGTAGGAATTTTCTTTGATTTTTTAGTTAAGAAAAGAATATTGTACATCACGTAAGTTACGTTACTTTTGAATTTACATTTATATCAACAAAATATTACTCATATCACATATTCAAACAAAATCGAGAGCAATAAACTTATTATCGAATAAACATCCGATGTTAGTGAATCGTAAATCGTATAATTTATTTTTAAAACGTTACACAAGTATTCCAATCCACATAGTGAAATATTAATATTAATCTGTAAAAGCAGTGGCCAAGCTAACACAAAAATAACGCATCTAGGCCGAGCTCGAAAATCGCTACGAAAATTTTCAGATTTGACACAAACGTTGGATAGGAATGATCGCGATTTTTTAAATCGAAATAAAGAAAACCGTTTAGTGTTAAAGTGTAAGATTAATTTGTGTAGTGTAATTAATAGTGTAATAGTGTAATAGTGTAAATGTTTCACCACGCTGGTAGTTCGTTTAGAGATAACAGCACCAGTGCACGGTACACAAAACGTTACAAAAAACCTGAGAATGGTAGGTTATATTTTTTATTAGTTTATGATTACCTGATCTTATTACAAATGAAAAATCTTCTATTTGAAATCCAAATAATCTAGTATTTATAGGAGGTAAAGTTAATTAGGAGTTTGTTTTTCAGAGCTGCTACTTATTGAATTCTAACTTTGAAAAATTTTAATATAGCTTGGATTGATTGTGTTTTAACAGTTGTACTCTAAAATGGACTGAAACTACAAAATCACGTTATTAAACGATTTGAGTGTCTATCTTACTAATATTATAAATTCGAAATTTAACAGGGATTAATGGATGGATGTTTGATAGAGTTTGTAACCTAAACTACTGAACGGATGAAATTTGTCATATATGTAGAATTCAGGGAAAAACACATAAGCTATTATTTTCGTTATTTTTTAATTCCATATGGTCGGAGTCGCGGGCCAAAACTAGTACCTATATAAGATGCTTCAAATGACAACTCATTTAAAATACTGAAGATTTCTCCTTTTCTTACGAAGTGTCGGATTTATTTGATGAACACAAAATTGTTGCAAGGAAGTCTGGAAAGTTTACGTTGGCATATCGCCAACACGTCATTAAGTTAATATAAAATTAAACAACTCAAGTTAATGCTATCTATTTTATGATCCATGTAAATAAGATCTTATTAAACTTACTTTATTTAATAGTTTTTTTTCCTTTTCATGGAACTGTTTGTTATGTGAGAATATTCGTCTACAAAATAATTTTACGTATAACTCATAATATATTTATTTTCTGTCTGTGATGTCTGTTACAAGGATTCATATTAAATCTCCATATAGAGCTTTTTCAAATATGAATATCTACGTGTAGGTCTATAGCACGTTATATGTTGTAGTTGAAAGAAGTTAGTTTTAGTAATTGATAACAACTGCTTTGAATTGAATAAAAAGACTAACAGCCATACAAATAAACGCGGTATAAAGTTAAACTGACTATAAGCAAATATTAGTACAAATTTTGCTTATACTCAGTTTATTACTAAGTTTATTTGTAAGGCTGCTAAGAGCGACTGCTAACGACTAGTTGTTAGAGGTACGGCATGCATAGAATTCAATGTTCTGTAAATTTCTATAAATACTCGTAAGTAGTCAACTATTCTAGGAACCTTAACGCTTGAACTGATGTAGTCGATTTATTTGATCTATTCGTTAAATCGATACAAGAATAAAAATACTATAAAATAAAATTGAATGCAATAAAATGTCTGTACGATTGCGGCGCGCCGTATTCCGTGGCCATAATTGTTAGATGTGCAGAGACTTGGACATTATCCGTCGTCCCCGATTCAGGTTTATGTCGTTAGGTGCTCTTCAGCATTATGTCCAATCGAAATAAATCCTTTTATTAGTTTTATCTGGAGTACTTACGTGTTCATTTACCTAGTGTTATAAAATGTAAAAATATATAAAACATGTGATAAATGTACTACGAGAGAAAAAAATTGCCATAATGTTACCGACCTCAGTCTTTCGACAATTTTTTTTTATCTAGTACTTGCAAGCGTTAGTTAATTGAATAAATTCACTTCCAAAAGTAGATAAATCATTATCTTTAGTAAACAAAAAGTAATTAATTTGTTGATTAATAAATTTACTGTAATTAAAAAAAAAATAATAATAATTTTACTATTAGTAATATATAAAATAAAACTACATATGAAATTAAATTTGCCATACACGTTATGCAATAGAACCGAGCCGTTTCGGCAGCAATTCCGATACCCCATAGCCATTTCCATTATTGGACACTATCTAATGAACACAAATGACATGAAAGCCCTTTACCGATCCGTTGCCCGACGTAATGACGGAGCTTAATGAATGAAATCAAATAAACCTACCATTTTTAGATGACAGTATTAGTTTATCGTAACAATAGCATATTTTATAAAACACTAGCTCTCGTACGCGACTCCGTGCGTGGATTAAAAAAAATCAAGGTTAGTTACCATTTATGTCAAAGTTCATCGAGATCTGTTCAGCTGGCTACAAAGTCTAACAAAATCCCATCTAAACATTCGCATTTATAATCTTAGTAAGAAGTATGAAATGAAGGCTTTAGGGAAAATGTTTTCATTTTTACCTTTATGGATATTATACAAGAACCTCCAATAATAGACACAAAGTTTAAAAAATAAGTAGATGAAGCAGCTTTATAGAGATAACAAATATTTATTAAGAACAAAGGTTTTTTTACATAAGCTTTTAGCTTAATCCTAGAAACAATACGAAAAAAAAAGGATTCCTGTAACTACTCTTCATATTTCATTTGACATCAATCACGGCTTAGATCTCGGGAGATTTCGGTAAAACTCGGCGGGTTTCGGTCAATTCGTTCGTAGCGGTTGTACTTCAGTGTATGGACGCGTCTATGAGAGCCGCACGTGTGGCGTAGCTCTACGATTCGTAGAGGTTCCGAGCGTATCACATTCAATATGAAGTTTACCAGTCCGGTTTACGAAATGTTATTGTGAAGTTTTGGCGTGTTTTAGTGAAGTAAACGTAGGAATTCAATAGACTTGATTTTGTTGTTTTGTTATATGGTAAGTAGAAATAAAATATTTGTTTGATAAAGGTTTTTTAAAGTATTTGAAGAAGTTCTTGATGTTCATAAATGCGGTTTTAGAGTACTTTTAATTTAGTTTAGTCATACATTTCTATACAGTAGATTTTGCAAATAAAGAAGTTATTTCCTAGTTTCAAATTTTGATCAAGAATTAAAATACGAAGATTCGGATAATGCCGCGTGTCTAATAAAAGAAAAAAATAGTAATATGAAACGATGTATTACGATTTTGCTGGTCACTATTCGATGTAGTGATTAAAAAAGTAACAAACTAAACGAATTGACAATTTTAATTATTAACAATTTCGAAAATGCTTATTTACCTTATATCAACAATTTAGTATAGGATTGTATTTTTTCTTTATTTTCACTAAGGCAAGAAGAATAACGAATGCTTGTTAAATATGTTTGGTATTCAAATGTAGGCATATTGCAACATGATGTATGTGCGTACACAAAGCAACAACTCTACGTCGGAGCACATATTTCGGCGTCAACTGACCGGCCACATTGAGAGAGCTATTCCAAATATTCCAATAAAATTGGAAGCAAAAAGCAACGTTTGTATATAGCGATACATTTACGGAAATTTGATTTATTACATTTTTACGAGAACCATATACTTAATGTTGTTAATACTTGATGTACTTAATGTACTTAATATACACGCAATGTCGTTTTTGGACCGATTTCCCAAATGAAGTTGTTAATGTAGATTCATTAATTAAACGTTACTATACTTTCAATTTTCAATTGTTATGGTAAAAATGTTGAAAGCCTTACGTAGAAATATCACTGCTTACCTCGGCTGACACCCACATTAAAGTAATAATAATTGTACAATATAGACATAACACCTACAATAAGGGAGGTTTATTATTTTCAAAGAATTATTTCGTTACTTGTTAGTGCATTGTTTTTTTTAAGAATGTTTTGTTTTTGGTGTATTTTGTTCGGAAGTCGGTTTTTTATTTTATTTAATAGAATGAATACTTTTAATAAAAGTGTTTTTATTCCTACCATATTGATATTACTTGCACCAAAGACTTTTAAATGAGAAGTTTTATCAACAATACTTTAAGTTCATTATTTAAAATTTGATTTTAAAAATGGATAAAATATGTATTCATGTAATACATTAGCTACAGGACATTGTTTAATTTGATATATTGCGCAGTAATAACTGAAGTAGAAATATACGAATAGATTATTATAAATTATAGTAATGACGGTAAGGTACGCAGTAAGGAGACCGCATTTCCAAGATAATAATGATCAAAGGTATGTAAAGTCCGCAAATGTCGAGTGAAGTCTCGTTGCGGGCTACGCTCTAATACGCTCTTATAATGAATGCCCTACTGAGACGTGGGTTGACTCATAAATATTATAATCTTAGTTTCATCTAAACTATTTAGAAATCATTCTTATTGCTATAAATAATTTTATCGCCTCAACACGTACATTTTATATATGATCGATAAGATACTGGAAAATAATTAAAAGGATGCAATTTTTTTTAAACGCACAAATTTCACAAATTTTGTTCAGTCAGAAAATGTTCATGATTCAGAGTGGTTAATCGCTTTGTTGATTTGAGATATACTAGCTGTTCTCGTGCGGCTTCATTCGCATTGAATTATGAAAATTTTATTTTATTGTTAACATTTGACAAAATATCAATAGCAAAAGTCAAAATGACATGACATTACAAAACTCGGCAATCTTGTTTCTTGATGTTGGCAGCAACTTATGGTCTCTTTTTCACATTAGGGTTTTTATCCAAAATATATACCCCCTAAGTTTAATGGCGTTAAAATATATAGCCTAAAGCGTGACATTAGTGTAGGGATTTTTATTCAAAAAAGAATTATTCAAAAATATGGTGTAATTGCTGACATCCTAGGCAACAAAAATGTGTGTGTTTACGCTTTATTATAAAATAGTGTAGATAATATTTTGTAATTAAAGGTGAACATATGTATTCATCTTACATTTAAAATTCAAATCCGCTCTAGGGTACTATATTCGACCTAGAGTCTTCTAACGAGCACTCGTTAGACAGACTTAAAGTATCCACAACTCAAAACATAAAAGCAAACCCTGTATAAAAATTGGCTTCTGCAATTTAATTTTCTCTAAGTTATTATTTAGTACGCAGTGAAAAGCCGGTCGCTTTCTCGCTTTAATTAAACTAAGGTTATGCGATGGGTTTTTGTTGGTTGCGCCTTTTATATCTCTTATATTTTCTCTCGGCAAGTTGCTTTCACGGAATAAGTACCTACACAAAAAGTTAGAAAAGAAAAATTTTTACCAAAATTTTAATAAAGTTGTATTGGAGTGTTAGTGTTTTTTTTCGTTAAAAATATAATTAAAGGGTAAACCTTTTCTAAGTAACTTAAATGTTGGTTTTTTAATTTTTAAACCGCGTTTCGTTTAAATTAAAAACGAATTTAGTTATTTTCCGTATTTGAGAGTGATACCTAAACAAAAATTTACAATTTTATAAATTAGCTTACTTAAAAAATTAGTTTGAATATTAATTTTACTAGTACAGTAAATTCTCTCTTGCTTCTTTTCTATTTGATTTTTATCGTATCGCATTAAATTTAAAACCTTATTATTTACATATTTATTTTACAATAACGCTAGTCAATATGCAACCAATTTGTTACTAATAAAAGACAAAGTTTTAATTATTTCTTACATTAATTATACAAACGTTTCATATTTTGTAACTAATATAAAGTGACATGTTAGTGTCCGATTTTATTTTATTTTAAAGCCGTGAAGGCACTATCCAGAGCTGTCCGCTTATATGAAAGAAGCAAAGTAATACGTGGCAGTAAATAACAATATAAGACGTGACGTACAATGTTTATCCACTGCCTTCCTGAGGCCTTATACCTCATATATATTTATTAGCGTGGTACGTTAGCTTGTACTATTTATTACACAGACTGCCAGCGAATAATAAATTAAAATATGAAAGATTGTTATTGTAATCTTGGTTTATTTCCTTACGTTACGAGTAAGGATTTATTTGATAACATTAGTAAATCCTAAAAATAAGACTCATAGCTACTCTAATAACAGCAATTTAATGAGCCCCTTAGTGTAGAATTTCTAAAATTAAATCAATGCCAAAGAATAAAAGTGTCAATTTTTTTTTACTTCAAACGAAAGTTTTTGTTTTTACACTAAACAAAGATTAATAAACGATACACAGAGGTCGAATGGCGGGCAAATTGTCGGCCAAAAAAAGCATTGATGTACATTTTATCAAAGATCAATATTAACATATAATTTGGTCACCCATCAACCGAAGATTTGTTCTTATTGACTATGTTTACATTGATCTAAGTATCGTATTGGGCAGATGTTCTTAACTAGGTGTTCCCGTGCGGCTTCATCCGCATAAAATTTTGAAAATTTTATTTCATTGTTTAAATTCGTCATAATATCAATATCAAATGGCAAACTGACATGACATGACAAACCTTGGCAATCTTGTTTCCTTAATGTTATCAGCAACTTATGGTCTCTTTCCTACATTATGGTTTTTATCCAAAATACTTATCCCCCACGTTTTATAGCGTGAAATATAGAGCCTAAAGCATAAGGTAAGTGTAGGGCATTTTATTAAAAAGAAAATATTCAAAAATATGCTGTAATTGCTGATATCTTAGGCAACAAATAAGTGTGTGTTTACGCTTTATTATAATAGTATAGATATTCTTTGGAATACAACTCTGGTGTAAAAATTACAGTCTATTAAGAAAACAGAATGTTTACGACAATAGCGATCAATTTAACACGAAGTGACGAATGCTCTGGCCGCAGTTTCGCCAGTGGCAGCTGGCTTGGCGCCAAATTACGCGCTCTTAGCACTGATTTAAAATTACACAGCGAAGTTGAGACTGACTGTATTTTAACACAATAACATAGAAGAATTGAAATACCGGAATCACAATTTTAACAGAACCATCATATTTTAATACAGATTATGTTGTACATTTGTGCCAAATTTAACCTATATTTGTAAACTGTATTAGAGATACGTAATAAGAAACAACCATCCATATATCCATCCAAACTATGGCAATTAAAATTTTAGCAATTAAATACTTGCTGTTGTTCACGACTTCTTCCGCGTGAAATTAAAAAGTATAGCCTATGTTACTTACTAAAGTCATTTCATTAATTCTTGTCATATCGAAGATGTCCATGGCCGTCGTTGATGACTCAGGTATTCCCTCCACTATAAAAAAAGGACTATAAAATCGGTAGTACTAGATACAATATTCCACGCCATTGCAAATTGTTATTATATCAATGTAATCCTAACTATAATGTCTTGGTTGAGTTGAAGTGTCACAAAAGGCTCGATGTCCGGAAATAGTTATCCGATCATAACGGTCTTTCGGCAATGGAACCTTTACCTAATGGGATTTCTTGTTCAAAACATTTGAAAGAGAGGGATAAAGTAGTGCCTTAAAAAGATTTACACTTCAGAAATATTTATTTATGGAAAATTTTCTTTTTGGAATATAATCAACAATACTTTAGGTTTGTTTTCACAAGTTGGTACAAAATAGTTAAACACGATATAATGTTGTCTTAGATTTTTTACAAATAAATTTAATTATAAAATAAAAAAAATAATTACATATGTTATTTGTCTAAGCTATCATTAGAATTTGAAGGTTTTTGTTTTTAATATCATAAATTTAGTTCCAGATTCGACAAATGGATGTTACTTGTGGTTAAACAGAAAAATAAATTTACTTATTGTTAGCGAGTGAAGCCAAATACACTATAAAAAAATTGATTCACCAGCTCTGGTTTCATACCTATAAAAGATGGAAATAAAAGGGTTTTTTAAACAACAAAAAAAAAATTAGACGCGGTCTCAAATCGTCCAGATATTTTTCGACTATTTCGCTATCAAAATATCGCTGCACTCTGCTCTCGCAAACAAAAAAGAGTATTGTTTTTAAATGTCCATATGCATTTAGAAATTCCCTTTTGAACTCTATTCACTTTTTTATTTTAACTTTATACACACAGATTTTTAAGCATTGATAAAATTACACTGACAAATGTTTAGTTTAGATACCTTTAGTTACAACTGTTGAGTACGACTGTTCAGTTAAGCTGAAGATGTGTAGTAAGTGAAATTAGAAAATATAGCCTATGTTACTCACAGATAAATTACCTTTATAACGGTGAAAGAATTTTTAAAATCGGCCCAGTAGTTTTTGAGTTATTTCAATACATACAAAAATACAAAATACAAATCTTTCCTCTTTATAATATAAGTATAGATAAAAAATCTTCAAATGCTATTGCATTAGACAATCCTATTGGATTAATACATCGTATACTTTCGTATCTTTAAAGGTATACTTTTCATACTTTTAGCTAATGTTAAATCTGATTAACTCTACACCTAACCGCTGTTAGATGAAAGTAATTACACGAGTAATTAAGAGGACTGAAGCTGCGATGTACGTTTCATCTCATCAAAAGTCTAGTGCACACAGATGTTAGAGCGAACCAAAAGCGAAGCGAAGAATAATTTATCTGACACGAAATTAATCCTAAATGAACACAGAGACTGTTACATCTACATTAAAATCGTTTTTAGGTGGTAAATATAAGTGCTAAATTGTTCGTTACAAAATACTTATGTATACTAGGTTCATACAAATTTAGCTTCGCTTCGGTATCGTTTCACTTAGTAGTGTACAAGAGGCCTAAAAAATAAGCCGAACACGTTTGTTAATTACTATTTACTGTAAAAAGTAACTTTCACCCGCTACGTTAAACCGTAATTTGATGAGTTTTTCATCTAAAATTATATTTCGTCTGCTTTGGTGAACTAAGTTTTATGTAATCTGAAGTTAAAGAAGTAGTTAATTTTTATTTAACATATTATTTTTTTCTCGTAACTTCATACAATGTCTATATTGATTAGTAGCTACTGCTCGTGCTTTCGCCCGCGTGAAATAAAAATAATAATAAAAGATATAGCCTCTGTTACTAACTGATAACTGAGGTTTTTAATGATGATAGAATAGTTAAATCGACCCAGTAGTGTCTGAGTTATTTTAATATAAAAACACATTTTTTTCTTTTTTATATTCGTATTGATTATGAAATATGTTTATGCTAGTTTAAAATTTTAGCTGCGTATAACAACGCCCAACTTTTAAAATAAAGTAATCCAACACACTGCTGTAAGAAATTGCAAAGGGTCGTCACTTAATAAAGGCCTTCAGACTTAAAGTTAACGGCAATATAAGATGGGACCGTGTCATTTTCTAAGAGTGAAAAAATATCGTAAAATGTGGGCGGAGTCGCATTAAATAAATTACAGGCGTCTGCTGGCCGCCGACAGCTGCGTTGAGCCGGTGCCTTCTTTGTAATGTGACGCCGGCAATGATTTCTTTCCCTTTGTTACACTTTTTTACACTTTGTTCTTAGTTTTTATTTAAAGCTTAGTTTCTATTTTTATCTGAGAACGCTTCTAACAAATGTAATTTAATAAGATAAGCTAGCATCTATTAAAATACAGTTAAAAGTTTAAAAACCAGTACATGCAAAGTTAGTCTCGAACAGGACTCGTAGCAGGCTCGTAGTACCGTAGCACATTCGTAGAAGGCTTTTCACATTGTCTTCTACGGATTTTTACATTTATATTTTTATCCTAATAAACTTAATGTCTACGTAGAGTAAATTATCTCTGTCTACGATCTCCAAACTAACAATATTTTAAGTTAAAACTGAAATACAATTTTAGTTAAAATGAGCACAAAGTTCGCCGCCTTCCAAATGGGTGTTATAACTTTTATAATTTGCGTCCCCGATAAGACGGCTACGGCTTTAGCGAAGCGTCGACTTTCGCGTTATTATGGTTAATGAGTGCTTTTATTGATGTCATTATCGTTAAATAAATTGATATTCGATTTAAATTTTAATACCAACGTTGAGAGTATAATGTAAACAATGCTGTATCTTTTAAATAAAATATTCCTCCTTCTTCATTCCATTTAATACGATTTTATAAAAAAAAAACATTAAATGGTGCAACTTGAGTTTGTACAGCTAGCCTTTATGTGTAAAAATATTGCTTTTTTTCTTTTTTCTAAAACACTAGCTGTTCTTGTGCGGCTTCAACAGCATTAAATTATGAATTTTTTTTGTATTGTTTACATGTGTCAAATTATCAATTGCAAATGTCAAAATGACATGACATGATGACAAACCATGGCAATCATACTTCCTCGATGTTGGCAGCTTTTTAACTTATGGTCCCTTTCCCACAGGATTTTTATCAAATTTATTTATCTCCTAAGTTTAATGGCGTGAAAATATATAGCCTAAAACGTGACGTAAGTGAAGGGATTTTTAATCAAAAAGTATTATGAAAAGCATACTATAATTGCTGACATCTTAGGCAACAAAGAAGTGTGTGTTTACGCTTTATTATAATAGTATAGATAAAAGAGACGACAATTATGTTATGTACAACTGTTTTATCGCTGGAAACTCATGGTACTGTTGAGATGAGCTCAAATACTTGTAAAGTAGAATGAAATGTAAATTTTAATAAGCGAAGTTATTGTCAATAATAAGTTGTGTGGATATCATCGCGCGGAATCATCTTGTGTTCAAAATGCGCAGAGAATAGTCCATATTTCATTTTCATCCGCCTTCTGAATATACAATGAGTCGACTACCATGAATACTAAGTAGCCGCTTAATCGTGTAAACAACAACTTTTAGCCCGTTTTGTTATAAATTACATGAAACTTGTAGGTAATCAGATGTAATAAATCATTTATCGGAATATTTTGAGATGTATTTGTGCGAGATTAAATAATTTTGAAAGCCGACAACGTATTTGCGGGTCTTCTGGTTGTCTTTGGCCGTCGGAACAATTAGAATTAGACGAGGCACTGTTTGCTCTGTTGCCTTGTACAAAAATTATTAATACATTTGGACAATATAATTATGCATATTTGTATCTATAGTACCCAAAAACAAGTTTCTGGGCCGATTTTAAAAATACCATCACCGTTAGAAAAGGAACTTATCTGTGAGTAACATTGGCTATATTTTTTAATTACACGCGGACGAAGTCGCAAGCAACAGCTAGTATCTTTATACTTTAAAGTGTAGATAGACCCGTCACTATAAATAAAACAATAATTTAAATTGTTACTCGAATATTGACTATCAAAATTTCTTTCTTGTTAATAATTTTGAAGAAATATCAGATAAAATAGTTTGTACAGTGTTGCTTTACATCGACCGTGCTGAGACAGCATCCATTTAGTAAAGTCATTTCGCTAAATGACTTTTGTCTTGTTACATCCTAACACGACGCCTTGTTAGGGAATTTTTCTAGAAAATTGTTCCGGGTAGTTTTACCCTGTCGCTCGAGCTTTCAGTTTTTAAATTAATTTAAAATATAACAGACGTCTGGCTTATTACTTAGCATACTTTTATAGATATACGACATATTATAATTTTCCTTTGTTAAATGTGTTTATTCTTAAGTTTTCTTTCTACTAAGATTTTCTACGGTTTTCTTTCTAGTGGTGAATTATTCTGATTTTTTAAAAATTCATTATTTATTTATTTATTTTGAACTCAATAAAATCTGTTTAACATCTCAGTGAATTAATTAATATTAAAAATGAAATAACCCAATGATTGAATTTCATATATTTTTTAATAATAATAAACTTTATTTCAAGCTACATTTCTTTTTTGCTCATAGTTTGTTAGTAACAGAAAAAAACTTAATACTTATGTTAATAATGTCAAAAAAATGGTTTCAATTCCTACATACAAATACACAAAAATCACAGGAAGTTGTTTATAAAATATTTAAGTCAATTTAGAATATAATTAAATATAAAAGTTAGTATTCTACATTGCGGCTTTGCGAGGTAGTAATGTGTTTTTCATTAACTCGTCGGTATCGTATCCGATTTCAATTTGGTACTGCGGCTTTATTGATGCAATAATGGAGAGTTGTAATTTCAGGCGTTGCCGTTTGCGTTCGCTTATTAAACATAGCTGCACGGCGGCGGCGCGCTAGTAATAAGTTTTACAGGGCCTTATTATAGATTACTTTATTTATAATGACTTACAATTAGCTTGCTATATAAATTCTAAAATTATTAATCTTATGCTACACACCATCTCGGTTATCTTACAGCGTGCTGACCGACGTTATGCAGTGTTAAGTTACACTGCAATCAATATTGTAACGCCGTACTCGTATAATATACTATACCGCGTATCGTCGGTTATCACATTTAAAAATATCGTGGATTAGTAGTTGTGAATCTTATTAACATTATAAATGCGAGAGTTCAAACTCTCTGGATGGATATTTGCTAAAGCTTGTCAACTTAATTGCTGTATGGATCACTATAAAATTTGACATATATGTAGTCTGGAAGAACACATAGGCTACTTACTAAGTTTCTTTTTTTAATCGGGGTGGACGGACTCGCGTGCAATAGCCAGTTTCTTATATAGAGCAAATGTTATAATAAATTATGACTGATATAATACTATTCAAATACATCAACGCTGTAAGACACGCTTTGTACACTTATAAACGTAGGCTTACAATATTCATGAGTAATAGAGCTC
>NW_013527137.1:4122343-4147602 GCF_000836215.1 Papilio polytes
AGTCGTAAAAATGACTAGTTGTGTGAATGCGGAAATAACAATGTAATACACAAACCCCACTTTACTGAAATGTATATTATATAGCTTAGATACCTCCACTAAAAGAAGTCCAATCAATACTTTTATTGTTAACATCGAAAAAACAAAACACATTTTTTCCCTTTACAATGTTAAACATTGTTCTTAACGTAAACAGAGTAATTATACGTCTTCATTTGTTTGAGATGTATTAAATTTAAGAACGTATGTAATTTGGAACATAGCCAATGAGCCGCGGTCACAGTAAAAGGCAGACATATTTCAGTTCACACACTGAATTCAATATAATGTAAACAGCATTCAATTTTATTTATTCTTGTAGTAACGATGTATAGGAAGAAAATAATTTGAGTACATAATTATGCAAGTATTTTTTTTAAGAATAAATTTAAAGATATGTCTTTCAGCGTAAGTGTCGTTAGTTCCTCAGCTCATTGTCTATATAAACACGCACTTGAATGTTTGTAATATAATTACGCACTTGAATATTTTACCCCTTAGGCGACAAAAATGCTGCATAAAATTTCATTAGCCCTTTATCTACATAAATTTAAAAATTAAATAGCAATTGACTATTATTAAAATCTTAATTATGTGAACACAATTTTGTGACGAAAGTCTAACTCTCGGTGTTTATAACTGATCTACACTTATCATACTTTAAACAAACCCATACTAAGGGTCTCCTTTAGTGATCACATAACGATTAGCCAGTCAAAGAAATAAATTAAAACTGCGCAATGTCAAGTATTACGAGTTATAAATATTTTCTTTTCTTTCTAAAAGAGGGCGTTGCTATTTCGTATGCATTTTAAACGAAAAGAACTTTTATCCTTGACTGAAGACAGGAGAAAACAAAGATGTAAAAGGTAAACATTTCTTTTCTCGTCACTCAAAAACTTGGTTACTTTACGGATGGCAGTAAATGTATGGAAATGTGATGGAGACATATCGCATTTTCGTTCGTCACTTCTGAGTGCTCGTTCGCTTGCCGCCTACGCGGCTGCTTTCTCTAAAAGAAAACAATGATATTAATTTGACGCACTTCACGTCTGTTTATTTCACTTCGTTTTACTGACATTTCTACGCTTCGTTGATATAGAAAAACATTGTTCCTTATGCAGACTTAAAAATATTTTTAAACATGTTGGTACTCAGTAAAGGAATAATTGCACTATCAGTATTTTACTTAGTTATAGTATAAGGAAACTTTTCGTATTTTAATAAAAAAATGTATAAATTAGTGAAAGGGTCGCATAAAATAAATTGCTGGCGCCAACAACTCCACGTAATGGCGGTGTCGACTTGCAAACTTTGTTCTTATTCCTTTTATAACAGAACGTTCAATCTTAGCTCTTTCATGACACATGTTAAAAGGACTGTTTATATTAAATCTATTACAGGATATATTAATCTATTTGCGGTGATACTTAGGCGTGTATCACTTTAAAATATTAGATGGTTGCAAGTTTGTCTAATTTTTGTTAAAATTAAACATTCTTATAATCTTAATAACGCAAATCAACTCAAATTATCCATAATCTTTCTCTGTAGTTTCATATAAAATACCTTGAATTTTAAAAATTAACATCTTCTAAAGCCTTCTAGAGGTTGACCGTCAGCTCAGCGAATCTCTTCTTGACCAGTGCTAATAAAAAGAAAGAACAATAACATTTATTGCCTTAAAAATATTACTAAGAGCAATTATTATTAAAAAAGCATTCATATATGCATACATGCCTAATTAACGTTAATATATTCAGTACTTTATTATTAAAACATTTACACTTAAAAAGGGTAAATATTTTACCCTCAGTCAACAAGGTGAGTGTACTTTACATATCGTAAAGTACCCAAGGAAATATGATAAAAGCACATTGTATGTTCTACTCCTTACTGTTGAGTGCTTCTTTTACGACTTCGAGTATTCGAGGCCTTTTTTATTTAATACACTTCCAGAATGTCAGCTGAAAACTTTTCCTTACAGTAAAAACGTCAACAGCGGTGATAATGGGTGTTTACAGTTTACACAATGTATGCTGGTTGTAGTTATTATATCTTTTAAACAAAACGTATAGTAAATACGTATGAAATCTTTTTAGTACTATCACTACCATATTTAAATGTTATAACATTTTTTTTATTGTTTACTTTAAAAAATGTAACATAATTTCTTACTTATGTTTCTTACTTTAAATAACAAATAATTTCTCTGTTTGCATAAAACAAAGATGTTTTTCAATATTGCTTGGACATTCAAATTTTAGGAATATAGCATTTCCACTCAAAGTAGTAATTTTACACTTTGTGGCTGCTTAAACAACCTTTAAATTATTCCGGGTGAAGGTGTAGGTACTTTATGTTATTGGTGAATAATTATAAGGTCTGATATCGTATAAAAAATTTAATTAAAAATTTGCGTGCTCCCTTCCCTACTGTGTCATTAAACGACACTTCTAAAGCTCGTAAACGTTTTTTGAGTTTTTCAAAAATGTTATATGCCTAATAATTTGAATTGCAAAGTTAAAAAGGAAATAAAACGTTACGAAAATATGTTTTGATACTTCATGCTACCTTTAACCTACTTCAAATGCATTTTTATTTATATTGAAAAAACATTTATTCATATACTCGTAAATGTGATTAAGTCTTCTCAGAAATCTAACAAATTTTATATTAAAAAATTGCTATTGTTTAATATGAAAGATCTCATAGAATAATAAACATTTTCATTTCCATAAATCAGACTTAGTTAATGATTATTATTTCCTTGAACATCTTATAATCTGGTTGAAAACTTTCTCTATAATAAAACCGAAAAATACATTTTACTTTCGCGCAAGTTTATTCGACTTGTTTTAACCATCGCTAAATAATGTGAGCTAAAAAAACTTTGCAAACAGAATAATAAGGGGTCGGTTGAAGCGTAGCCGGATCTCTTGCTAGGCTTTGTTCAAAGTTAAGTCGTTCTCTGACAAAGTTATTATTAACGCGCGGATTCTCGTAAACAATCCTCGTTGTTAGACCGCTAGGCGTTAGACTAAACATTATAATATATAATAAATAAATAAACAGATTTGTCACAAAAAATTAGAAAACAGATTCTTTAGAACTAAATAAAAAAAATTAAATCGACAACAATGGACCGCATGACTTAAGAATTAAGAATAAACTGGGGACATAAACAAGTGTTAAGACTGAATGTGGATGGCTACAAAGGTAGAGGAAGACCGATTATGGATAGACTGTGTGTGAGACAATATGTTTAGGAAGGGAGTGGATTAGATATGACGGATCATAGAAATGTATAGAAAAGCATGACATACTGTACCGACCTTCCCTAAAGACAAGTTTATGATGATGATGTGAATAAATATTAAAAAATAAAATATGCTGTTATGTTATGTGTCCTCTAGTAATATTAATTGTGTTCAGTTCACGCCTTTTACACAGAATTAGGATTAACCTAAAATCTGCGATTAGTTTGATATTGCGTACAATACTGATTACTGTTTAGGTAATAACGTAAATTATGCGCGAATATTCCGTTTTAATTAATTGATCAAAGGTGTATAGAAACACCCTTTATGCAAGCAATTACCGTCTCTAAGAGCGTATTAATTATTCATTAGGATATCAATTGCGCTTTGTTTCATCCACAGATTTCATGAGATTAGTTAAATTTACTTTCAATGATTGTTGAAATTACTTGAAATATAAAAAAAAATGAAATGACTGTTACAACTTGATTCATTTACAATTTGTTTAATTCATCTATTCATTGGTCATAAGACAAAACTTAATACTCTCTCCAGTTGGAATAGCTAACGACCCGAAAGGCTCCAGCGTCGCCAAACAAAGGAGAGGAGTGTCCTAAGATAACAAACGAGAAAACGCTTAGCTTGACCTTGGAAGATTGCAGGCGGTTATAGCCGGATTATCCATCCATTATGGTGGCCCGATTATTATAGCTATACTAGCTTTCGCCCGTGACTCCGTCCGCGTGAAATTTTAAATAACCAAAGTAGCTTATTTGTTTTCCCAAACTGTCCTCTACACCAGAGGTAGAGAACATTTATGCATCACAGTGCCATTTTTTGGAAGAATTGCCCAACATTTTATGTCCTGTGGTTTGCCACCTCTGCTCTATACGTATACCAAATTTTATCGAGATTCGTGCATCAGTTTAGACTACAAACTCTAACAAACATCCATCCATCCAAACTTTAACATTTTAATATTTAGTAAGATATTTAAAACTGGTATAGTAACTCAACTAACATCTTATAAAAAGGCTATTTAACGTAGATATAAGAGTCTTCATAAATTGACTGGTAGCAAGCGTTTAGAGTTGGCCTAACCATTTAGGTATAAATTAGAGTGTAACAGAAAAATTGAATAAACCTGAAATTTTTAAGCACCCTTTTTGACCGACTTCCCAAAAGAAGGAGGTACTCAATTCATCTGTATGTTTTTTTTTAACTTTATTTAAATCAACCGTCGAAAAATTGAGTTACCACTACGTTATAAATTGCGTACACATGTAAACTCAATTACGTATTTCAGAATCATAAATTATGGACATACAACAAAAATGGCAACGCAAACGTTACGGGGAAGTTGTAAAGCTCTGTCACTTCATAAAAATCCCCCTCTGGGATATTAAGTAGACGGCCTTAGTGACGCTCGGGTGAAAATGTATGATGGAATGTAGATGTTTAAATAAAATAGGAATTATTTTGAGTCTGCACTACCAACGTCTAACTGTTACATTGACATTGTTAAGCTAAATATGTGTTTTAACTTATTGAGCTTCGCTAATTGTTATTATGGACGTTAATGTGGTTATATGTCGTCATCATCTTCATCATCCTCCTTATTCTACTGCCGTAGGGTCGGCGCAACAGGTTTTTGTTCTCCAAATAACTCTATCATATGGCATCTCAGTCATCACTCCCTTTTTGATCATGTCACCTTTCAAATTGCATTCGGTATAATTCGTAATTACTTTATTATTTATCAGTTATATTGCATGTTGAAAGCGTTATATATACTGTTTAAACAACTACAATTTGTTAAATATCCGTGACGGTTGCCGGAATTACGGAAATTCAAATTCTAAGTTTTTTGCGATAAGTCCTGCTTTCAAAGAGAAAACAACAGATGACACGTTATGTTTTTGTTTATATTTAGGTATTAGCAGTGTAAACGCGATATAACATCAACATTTGTGAGATTAATTGAAGAATATGTTTCCAACTTAATACAGGTTATCGATTACGTTACGTTCTATCTCAGAACCGTCATCTTGATTTATTGGCATGTCTTTAGGAATGTCTTTGATTAAATATATTGGCTTGTAGTGACAGCGTGTGACCGCATGCCGCATCATATATCAAAGGATTTTCTTGGCCTAGTCATTTAGATAAAAATACTGGAACATCAAAAAAATGTTACGGTAAAGCTTTCGTCCGCGACTCCGTGCAACTCAAAAAACAAAAGCAAGTAAACCTATATGTTCTTCCAGACTATCCTCTACATCTATGTCAAATTTTACCGAGAACGGATCAGAGGCTTAGGCTACATCTCTAATAAACATGCATCCATCCGTCTAAACATTCGCATTTATTATATTAGTCAGATTATTTTATAAATATATAAAAAAAAAAACGTATGGTATTCTTTGCATTTCAGAGATATTATTCTTAACAATATTTACGAAAACATAATAAGATATTATTTTATAAGAAGGGTACACAACTTCAATACATTAATTTTGAATGCATATTAATTGTTTGCATAATAAAATTAATAGTGCTGTAGAATTCTAGATATCATGAACAACCAGTGCAGTATAAGTTGAAATGTTTGTTTCGAACAAAATTTACATAATATTCGTACAATTATACAACTGTAAGGAAATAGGAAATGTAAAAAAACACACACAAACATACATGTGCTTAAAATCTCACCTAACAAAGATTTTAAAAGGATAATGATTCCAGATGAAAGTATTAATATTAATAGGAAAATAAACACAAATTAATAATCTAGTGTTCGAGAATCATTTTATACAAATACTAGCTGTTCTTGTGCGTCTTCATCCGCATGAAATTATGAAAGTTTTATTTTATTATTTACATTTGTCAAATTATCAATAGCAAGTGTCGAAATGATATGACATGACAAACCTTGGCAATCTTGCTTCCTTGATGTTGGCAGCAACTTATGGTCTCTTTCCCACATTAGGGTTTTTATCCAAAACATTTACTCTCTAAGTTTAATGGCGTGAAAATATATAGCCTAAAGCGTGACGTCAGTGTAGGGCTTTTTATAAAAGAAAGAATTATTCAAAAATATGCTGTAATTGCTGACATCTTAGGCAACAAAGAAGTGTGTGGTTACGCTTTATTATAATTGTATAGATTAAATACGACGCTATTCCTGAAATTATAAAATAAACATAAATTAAAACATACACACAAGTACTCGTATATCTCAATCATATTACGAGTATATCAAAAGTAAAATAACAGTTTCACCGTACAATATTGGTTAAATTAGAGACGTCTTGCGGGTATTAGAAACTGTGAAACTATTCTAAATTATTACTCTCCTGTGATAAGGTTAAAATTATATCTATACTAATATAATAAAGATTTGTATTTTTGTATGTATTCAAATAATTCAAGAACTACTGGGCTGATTTAAAAAAATCTTTTACCATTAGATAGGTAATTTACCTGTTTCACGCGGACGAAGTTGCGAGGAACAGCTAGTTAACAATAAAATAAGGGTCTATTGTTTAAATATCAATATTGTCACGAGGACACTATGATCCTTCCAAAATTGCAAGCATGCATCTGTGAATTTATGTTTATTCTTTGACAAATAATTTATTCCAATGCAAATATAATAGCTGAATAGCAAATGGCCTAACTTTACTCGTAGTTGCATAAATCTATGATTAAATTATCTTAAGCTATATCGGTGATCTATTGTTGGTGTGTTGCCTCAAGCTATAAGATTATGCGAACAGACTAACACGATGATAATTCTAACCTATTTCTTATATTACATCATTTCAAAGTTAAACCTAGACTAATCAGAGATGAAAATAAATGTCGATATTTAAAATTGAATTAAAAAATATATAAAGATAATAAAATGTATATTATAATAAATTAAACTACTGGTCTAAAATAGCAAATGCTAAAAAAAAGTTCTCGTCAAGTGAATTGTATATTCTATAAAAAATTGTATTGTTAACTATTCACTGACTGTCACGAGAATATTGTGATTGAAGTTTTGAATTTCGAGAAATTGGTTGCATATCCTGTTACTAACAAAGCATTAAACGAGTTTCAAATATTTTGTCCAACACATTTAAATCATAGAAATTCAATTTAAACTCTTTGATATTTATAACGGCATCACAATATCCTCGGTACTGTGTCTATTTGCTCGATATATTTCACAAACATCTTACACCCCGATCAAACTAATCCACTTAAACCTCTTATGATGGATACGTTCAATATTAAATAGATTTTATTTACCTTTGAATATTCAAATATCATATAAGCAGAATTTTTCTCGAATAAAAAACTACTTAAAGCGGACGCAAACCTGTGACTAAACTATCGCACAATTGTTGTGCGATTGTCAATTGTTTCCCTGCACATTGTACTGTTTAGATGCACAACTCTAGTAGTGTGCGCATCACCATATAAGGTCACATGAATCAAAGCGAGAATAAATGGTTGTTCAATAATTTAGTTTCAGGTGTGGCCAAGCTCTTATGAATGTGTCAAAATATGTTTAACCTGAATTTCTGATTTTACTGGTATACTCAGAGTTCTTGATGTATTTCTATAATAAGTATACTACAAAGGATTGACTATGCACCTATGTAAATCGACTATAAGTGTGGCAGGAGTCCTTTATCTTAATGAATAGTTTAACTAAACGTCAAAAGCAGATCACAGATACGGTGTTATTGTTATATGAGATGATAGTTCCCGACACTTAGCGTCAATATATCATAAAGACAGATCGTTTGTCTACCATTGTTAGTTGTGTGGATTATCCCTGATCGATACGTAATTAGAGACTCGATGATAGCCGACATAAATCTTATAGTTGATTCACACTTTACGATAAGTCACTGTTATGTGCAGCTAATATCATCTTATGTTGTTTTGAATTTTTTGTTCTCTACAAAAAATCCATATTGCTTTTTATCTATACTTATTATAATAAAGCGTAAACACACATTTCTTTGTTGTTTAAGATGTCAGAAATTACAGCATATTTTTGAATATTTTTTTTTGATAAAAAGCCCTACACTTGCGTCATTTTTTATGCTGTATATTTTAACGCCATTAAACTTAGGGGGTAAATATTTTGGATAAAAATCCGAATGTGGGAAGAGACCATAAGTTGCTGCCAACATTAAGGAAGCAAGGTTGTCATCATGTTATGTCATATTGACATTTGTAATTGATAATTTGACAAATGAAAACAATAAAATAACATTTTCATAATATCATGCGGATGAAGTTGCACGGGAACAGCTAGTCAAAGTATAAAACAGAGTTTATCATACGAAGTTTTCAATAAACGAGAAAAAATCTGACTATTATTATTCCTTTTTTTTTAACAATTAGCGACTATATCTATAAGTTATCTTTTAGAGCATGTAACAGTTAGTAGAATTTGTTAAATCGTTAACTTTCTTCATATAAACATAGTCATCAATCGTTGAAGAACATAACAATTTGTGGTCGCGACATTTACAGAATTGGAATTATTCCGTACCAAAACCATTCGAAGAACTTTTAAATCCTGCCAAGTTAGATTGCGCGATAATAGGCTGAGAACGATTGTCTATAACTAACTTTGGTCGTTTGACGTCAAAGTTGAAACGATGTACTGCCAAAGTAACAAATGCTTACTTTATATAACGTTACATTTAAACTTACGACTATTTTTAATTTCCAATTTATTATAGCTCTAGCCGTGCGGCTTCACTCGCATGATATTATGTAATCTTTATTTTATTTTTTACATTTCTGAAATCTTCAATTGAAAATGTCAAAATAACTACACAAATGACAACTACGGCAACCTTGCTTACTTGATGTTGGCATTTTGCAGTTTATGGTCCCTTTCCTAATGAAGATTTTTTCCAATTTGTTTACTACCTAAGTTTAATTGCGTGAAAAAATATAGCCTAAAGCGTGTCGTAGGTGCTATGCTTTTTATTAAAGAAAGAACTATTCTAAAATGTGCTACGATTGCTAACATACTACGCCACAACGTAGTGTGTTTACGCTTTAATATATGAGATAGATAAAGATAGTAAGTTGTGACGTCATCATGAATTTCGTTTGTATCTATCTAGTGGTTGTGATGGTTGTATCTAGTGTTGCGGGGTAGAAAAAACATGTTTAGAATGCGATTTGTATATTGATTTTGGTATTCGTGGATGCTCGTATTTCTTATAAAATTGACAGCTGATTCCGGCAGAAGAGTTATTGCTGCCCTTTCACAATACAAAAATAGGCGGAATAATAGAATAAAAATGATGATTTGAACACAAAAAAAAAAAACAATTTACTTTTTTTATAAATTCCATCAATACAGTTGTTACATTTTTACAGTCTTAACGACCATCTAATTAAAACTAAAAATATTGAAAAAATGACCTTAATTACACTTTTTTATACTAATATTATATAGAGGAAAGATTTGTTCTTTTGTATGTATTGAAAAAACTCAAAAACTACTGGACCGATTTCAAAAATTCTTTTATCTTTAAAAAGGTACGTTATCAGTGAGTAACATAGGCTACTGTTTTTTATTGTTTAGTGATTATTATTGGCGGAGTCGCGAACAACAGCTAGTTGTACAATAAACATTACATAGTAGTAGATTTAAACACTTGACTTGTAATCTTCAGGTCTTGGGTTCGAATCCCGCCATGTACCAATGTGATTTTCGATTTTTTTAATTTTCATATGTACATAATTTACCCGACGTTCTTACGGTGAAGGAAAACATCGTGATACAACCTGCATATATCGGCGAAGAAATTCAAAGATATGTCTGAAGTCAACCAATCCGCACTGGGCCAGCGTGGTTGACTATGGCCTAGTCATACCTTATTAGGGTAGGCCCGAGCCCCTCGGTGGGGACGTGAGTGAGCTGGTGATGATGATGATGATGATAACAAAGACATTCTTATAAGTGAAATGGATTTTTTTACAGATCTGATATGCAAAACTAAACCGTATTTGTAAAACATGACAGTTCATATTAGAGTTTAAATTTGACTTCACGACTCCTAATTGACTTTAAAGTTGGCGATATGTAACTTAAAGTTGATTATGTAATTTGCTCCTGTGTAGGAATCGTCACATTTTATGAGTATTACGTACTTTCTAATTAAAGTTAGAATTCCAATACTAAGTTCTATTTATTGCTAAACTTTGTGGACATTCCCCCGGCTTATTTACTCCCAAGTACCTGTTGTTGAACTTTCGTAGTATTGTGAAATTGTTTGCATTGAAACGTTTAATTTATGTTATTACTTTTTAATTAATTTAAAAGCAAATGAGTAGACACAATACTATACGGCCTTTGTTATTCGTTTTGTAACAAAATAAAAAGAGTTGTAGATTTAATTAAAAAAAAAACTACAATCCTTTTAAAAAATACCCCTTTAGATTTAATAATGCTGTAATATAATATCAAGGTCATCTTTGACGAATAAATACTTTAGAAAGTGTAAGTGTAAGTTATAATAGTGTAATTACTACTATACTTTAGAAGTACATTACATAATCACCATCAATTTCACTATAAATAATTGCTATTAGCATACAAAAATAAGCAATTAACTTTAACGTATTGGTACAAGAAATTTGATATTGTTCAGAGCACAAAAACTTACAGCTTAAGTATAGCTTTCAAAAAACGTAGCCTAAATTAATCGTAAGTCATAAAGCTAGGAGTGCGGTCAATTCGTACAAAGGATACGTTCTAACTTTCATCTCGCTTGCTCCAGCCGGATATAATTCACAATTTGTCTTGCCATATGGACGAGAATGGAGCGCTCTTCTAATTCCCGTACTAAATTTATTCTAGTTCTAACAATGCTGAAGTTAAACTGCATTTATCTGTATTAACAGGATTAATATAGTTTTGAAATTTTATGATATAGTTATTATGGAAGCTTCTGAACTATATTTTTATGTTTAAGGATACAAAAAAGGTTAATTATCTATACATATAAAAAAATGGAGTGTCTGTTTGTAATATCAAAAGAAAAATTCCAGATTTCGGAAAGATGATGTATTTTCGTTGATAATAACAAAAATCGCATTTAAAACTTTTTGTCTGTCTGTCTGTCTGTCCGCCAACCACGTTTTTTTCGAGTAGTCTCCGAAACGGCTTGGCCGATTTCCACCGGAATTTCTCCAAAGGGTAGCTGACTTTTTTATCTTTATAATGCGTGGACTAAGTCGCAGGTAACAGCTAGTTTTATAATACAGTATCATAGTTCACTAATTATTATGAAAAGAATTTAGAACCCGAATTATAATAGTCTAGTTGTCTCGTCAATTCTTAATGGTCAAAAAAGAGCTTAAATAACCTTCATTTTAAAACCTTAAATACTCTTTTATACAAATTAAAATTCACCAGCCGTCTCTCAAATTATCACGTTGAAACTAACTCGTTTTATTATATACGTGGTTACACTAATTAAAACAATAAAACTATTAGCAATTCGGTATCACAATACATAAATATGCAAGCCCATGTTTATAAATCATGAACACCGGTTCCAACCACTATCAAGCCACAGAACATAACTTTGTTTACAAGACGGCAAGGAATAGTTGCCTAATTAAATTTCACAGTTTCCAAACACTTAATTTGATTAATTTACTACGCTCTAATATTACCAGAGCGAAGCAATTTTGAAGTATGCTAATATTAATTCCATTAACGGTATTATGTTATCTAAAATTGAGAACTAAAAGTTAAAAATTAAAGCTTTATGTAATGTTAATGCAGATATTTAAATACAGTCTCTGAAATCCGCAATATTCGACTTACATAATAATTGTTTTATTTATTGCAATAAGATAACTCCGTGTCTTCCTACCAATATCCAATTAGGCAGCAGTGTGTTGCGCAAACGACGGCAAATTAAAAAAAATCTGTATCATTGAATGGCCTTTATCGAACATACACATTTAAAAGACTGGTAATTGTTGTTTACTTTGTTTCAAAGTACTATTGTAGCTTTAAGATGGTACACCGCTAGATTCACCGATTGTACGTTACAAGATTGCTTTTTAAAAAACAATTTTATTTAAAAACTGAAGTTAAAATTGACGTAGAATTTATTTAAAGAAATTAGTTTTGTTTACGGTTGGTTTCATTAATGTTTTGCAAAAATGTTGTTACATTTTATCTTAAAATTTAGCTGTATATTTTGTATTTTTATGAATTTGGTATTGTTACATTGTTGTGCAAATTCTATTTTTGCGGCGGTACGTGACGGTGCGCCGACTGGACACGGCATCGTGCGGACACGTTTTGAATCTGAATTACTTTTGGACCAATTTTTGTACCATTAGCTTTTCATCCTGGTTGTGTTGTTTAGATAAACGTGTTACTGAAAAATCCAGTAACATTTTTAGAAAACTATTTAAATGTTATAGTTTATTTTTTCTATTTAAAAGAAAGTAGATATTAATGGCTTCATACCTTGACTTTTTTCTATAGGGTAAAATGCAATAAGATAATCGGTAAATCATTATCACAAGTCAAGGCATTCATAAATATAGACTTATTCACATCCTATCCTCCGCGACTCCGTTCCTATAGATTAAAAAAGCCACAAAAAGAAGTAGTATATCTGTTCTACAATACTATTCTCTACATCTGTGGCAAATTTCATCGAGATTCATTCTGCTGTTTAGGCATTCTAACAAACGTCCATTCAAATTTCCACATGTATAGTATTAGTAACATTGTCTATCATATTCATCATTTATATGAAATGTTTTGCGGATAACACGACAATTTATGTCAAAATATAGCAAGCATAAAGGACAAATCGCAAGTCCAATTTACCCTTTTGTCTCAGCGCAGGGATCTCACAGGACGGAGTTATCCCGTCCGCGCGCTTTGTTGAAATATGTAAGAGGTGTCAAGTGGCCAACTCTGAGACTTCTGCAATTTGAAAGATGAAATAATTTTCATCTTACAAAATGTACAAGAATTTTCTAACAAAGTTGATTTGTTAAATGTACTTTTTCTTTGTAAAATGATTGAAGAGTTCTTTTATAAGCTGTGTTTTATGTAACAAATAATCAAGCATTCGTTATTAGAACGTAATAAAGAGCACCATGGTACGTTAGCAGGTTACAGTAACGACGAATGCCAGTCTAGATATTTAATGTCATATTATATCTTACTAATATTATAAATGCGATAGTTTAGATGGTTGGTGATGATAATTGGATGGTTGAATGTTTGTTGGAGTTTGTAGCCTAAACGGCTGAATGGATCTAGATGAAATTTGGCACTAGAGGATAGGTTGGAAGAATGTATGGTGTACTTATTTTTTTGTACTACACAGACGTAGTCGCGGGCGAAAATTAGTATGTCATGTTATGTAAATTTGAGGTCCTTTTAACTATTATTTACTACATATAATTTTTATTAGAAAACCAGAAATTCATGTTAATTTTTCAGTGAAGTGGAACCATTATCGAAATCTATGATTGCTATGCAAGAGAACGCAAGCTTGGCGAATCGCCAGTCGTATTAAGATTTTATTAACCTGGAGGAATACCGCCATCCGTTCTACGGTCAATTAGCATAACATGACACGAAATGGGCTGATGGATTCTCTAAATCAATACATTATGGGCTAGTTAATGGTAATCAAACAGGTATTACTGCCATAATCATACGTTTATAGTAATTAATTTACATGTATTTTTTTACTTCATCCTCTCCTTTTGAAATGGGTATCAGAATTATCAGTAAATGTCACTTATCTATGGTCTTGTGACATTCTCGCGGCCACGTTTTTGTTTATAAAGTGGCCTTTATCGAGTCTAGCACTGAAATTTACCAGAATAATATTCGTAACAAATCTTACACAAATATTGTTGATGATACCCAGTTATCAAGATTACGACAGATTTATAGCTAATGATTATATAACTAAGTTTAATCTAATTAATTCACCCTCCTAACTAAGTACAGTAATGAGCGCTTGTTCACTTCATATTGTGAATATCCAAATCAAAAGTTAGCTGTTTTTAACAAGGCTGAATGTTTCATAACGAAGCGCTTGTTGTCTTTGGCGTAGGTTTCTTTGAAGGAATATGAAAGGAACGACTACTGCTCGGCATTTTCACATCGCCTGGAGGATGGAATCTTGTATTCGTTACTGTATAAGTCTTTATGTTTTCGGACTGGAAATGTTTTAATGATAATACACGATAACGTTACCAAATCTTGTTGAAATATTTCTAATTTAACATGAAACAAAAACTGCTTACTGCATCTTGTGAGACATGATCCTTTAATCCATACTAATACTAAAAAAATTAAAAATTTGTATTTTTGTTTGTATTGAAATAACTCAAAAAGTACTGGGCCGATTTCGAAAATTTTTTCACCATTAAAAAGCTACGTTATCAGAGAATAACAGGCTATATTTTTTATTTCACGAATTCGAAATCGTGAGCAAGAGTTAGTAAATAATTTACCGCAAATTTAATTAAGAAATGATGAATAGTTTCATATTGTTTAAATTTGGACTTCTTCAGTTGTTGTTCGGACTACTTTTACTTCATCATTATCAGCGTACTATACGTGCGTATTGTGAGTCTCGGAGCCTACCCTAAGTGATGGATGACTAGACATAGTGAATAATGCTGGCTTAGTGCATTTTGATTGACTTTCACTTACTGGAAAGAAAAACGAGTTTTTATTTCCACCAATAGAATAATCTGAACAGACCTGATTGCGTGCTGTTGATGTTTGTGACCGCAACAGTCAGTAGTGAAACAAACGGTAACTTTTATCAAAGCGGCGGGATTGTAAAATTCGAAAAGTTTCAGCAATCGCTACACCCCGAGGGGCCGCTATATCCCGTTTATCTTGCACAAGTTGAATTTGAATGAGCTTTGTTTTGTATTTTTTTTTTGTTTCTTTATAATGTTTAAATAAAAGTACAGCATTGAAAATTAATGACAAATTTCACAATAAAAATAATATAATCATCATCATCACTTCGAGGTGCTCGGAGCCTACCGTAAGTTAGGATGACTAGGTCCTAACCAACCAAGCTGGCCAAGTGCAGGTTGGTAAATAATATAATAAGGCGTATAAATACGCGCACTCATGTTTATGAGTGTTAATATTTGTGTAAGGTAATTAGTTAACATAGAACAGTGTACATTTTTCAAAGCTATTGTTAAACTTTGTTAAGCTGTAAAAAATTAAAAATCAAATATTCTCGTGTTAAGTCAAAACTACATAAGCCTATCTCATATATGAAAGGTTATTTCCAATTTAACAACAACGTTCACACAAAACATAAATGAAGCGGCGAGGGAAAGTTCTCTTAGTTTTGAACTTTGAAGTTGGGTCGGGATGGCCACTTTGTTTTAACAAGGGATCAAAGGTCCGTATGGTTTGCAATACGACGCTTTTCATGTTAAACTTACCATATTAATATTACTTGAATGTAGGCGACTTTATGTGGCTGATAAACCAGAGAAAACGTTACTTTTTCCACCAAGAATGTAGCAATAATAAATACAAAACCAAGTAGTATTTTTACCCAAGAAAGATCAGATGAATACAAGGAAGAGTAATTGACCATAGGCAATAACCAACAATCATATACAGTAATCATAGACAGTTAAAATTGAAAATACAGGCCTATTTTTTGTCTATTTGATTGTATGTTTGATGGAAAAATGACTACAGTAAAGTACTACAGTAACGCAAATACATCATCTTCCCGAATCTAGAATTTCTCTTATAATGTTACACGCAGACACTCCAATTTTATTATATGTATAGATTATTTTTGAACTTACCGTTTATTATCTAATGGCAAATATCATGACCTAATAAGTGTTCGTTACGTGAACGACGTTTCACTATAAATAACAATCCAGCCTTCATATAATCCTATACTCTCAGTGTATTTGACACCTCATCCTAAATTATCTAAGGTGGTAAACACACACGTGTAATGTTATAAAATTTTATGACAACGAAAATAATTGTGCAATAATTTATAGTGCTTGTGTTAGAAATCATACTTCATATCGTACTCATACTAATATCATATATGCAAAATTTTGTATGAATGATTGTTACTACGTATCTTCAAAACGACTTAACGGATATCGATGAACACAGATATACAAAATAATCTGGAAGTACACACAGGTTGTTTTTATTTCCGCGCGGACGAAGTCGAGGGGAGAAGCCAATATTTAAAAAAAGTATTTGAATGAGATCTTAGCATGAATGATGATAATTTTGTGTCGTACATATAACTTAGTTTATGAGAAAAGATATTAAAAATTAATGCACCAGACACTACTTTCATTAAATAACATAAATAATCACGTAACAATTTTGTTTGTTAGTGAACTGATGAATAACAAATTATTTACATTGTTATATAAACTACTGATAACAGTGATATTGCCAAAACTATAGTAAAACATGTGGCGATATTCAAATTTTTATAATTTAAATGTAACTGGAGTGATATCAAATTTCAAATATAAATCTTTTGAGAACACTACGGAGAATGTAGACACGTGTTTTCGTGGCAAAAGACCAAGAAAATAAATTTCTCCCCTGTCAACCTGTCTATCATACTGTAATATTTGAAAATAAGTAGTGTTAGATGAAACGTAGGAACGTATTTGTGCGACCGATATCAGATTTGGCAGCCGGAAACGAACCCAGTCGTTCTTGATTAAAACGTTTCGTAGATTTGTTATACAAAGTTATATTTCATCCTGCTTTTAAATTTACGATATTTTACAAGTGTATTGTTAAATTTCTTTGATATTTATGTTTTCTATATTAAAATAATGTTATTTCAATATGATTATTTTAGTTCTGTCTATACTAATGTGAATGAAAGTGTAATCCTCTTTATAGAGGAAAGGGGTTTTATTTTTGGATTTTTGTGTGTATTGAAATAACTACTACTACTAAACTACTGAACCGATTTTAAACATTTTTTCATCATTAAAAAGCTAGGTAACTAAGTAACATAGGCTGCTTTTTTTATTCCACGCGTACAAAATCGCGAGCAGCAACTAGTCACTTACAGAGTGATTTAATTTATCTTTAGTTTTAACAATTGTTTTAAATTAATGTGTTTATGAAAGCTTAAAATGTAATTTCTTAGTACATTTTGTAAAACAAAGGGTACATTTCAGAAATAATTGAGGGAAAACAGATGCCCCATTACCGTAAATCACTGTACGCTTTTCATTCGGTATGTAACAAAAGATATGTCCCCGATTGTTGTGTGTACTGTACCAATCGTACATTGCTCATTAAGCACATTTTATGATAGCACCGAAAAGCTCATTTGGTTTAATTTCACGGAGCTTTTGTAAGGTAAAGTAGATACGGAGCCTATTTTTTTCAGGCAATGTTATCCTTAATTCCGTAGAAAAATTAAATAACATGGAAAAATAATATTTCGCATTGTATTCGTATTTTTTAAATAATTGCCGAAGACGGAGATACAGAGTATATAACAAAGGACCTTTTTTCCAGTATTAAAAAATTTAATGGAAACCAAAACACATTCGTAATAATTTAACATTATTAAATTTTTATTACAAGCTAGCTTTTGCCTGCGACTCCGTACACGTGGAATAAAAAAAAAGTAGATTATGTGTTCTTATTTGGTATAGATTAGGATAGTCTGGAAGAACACATAGGCTATTCATTTTTTTTATTCCACACGGACGGCGTCGCGGGCGAAATCTAGTAATAAATATAGATATTTGTTATGTTTAACACTATATTTGCGATTGATAGCATTTTCTTATAATAGAATATGAACATTAGGACAGTATAAGTAAGTTATTTGGGTTTGAGTCAATGAACGGGTAGATATTGTGAATAACTTTATGTTTGATCGTTCTTTGAATCACAGAAACCATTATCGAGATAAAGTTAACGCGTTTGATTGAAGCAATGAACTATGTAAAGGAGATTGCTCATGTTATTTTTAATTCTATCAGAATTTTCGTTAATAGTATAATTGCGTAGATGAACATTTATTTTTCGTTGTTTTTACATAAATTACAAATCGAAATTATAGGTTGTAATTTAAGAGAGTCTCTTACTCTCGGTTTCTAAAACATCTGTACAGACAGAGTAGTGTTTTTTTTTATTTAGTATTATCGCTTTTATTTAATGAAAATGATGATAAAAAATGGACTATTTGTTATCTATTTTAATACTTTGAACGTTGTATCTAACCGCATTAAGCAAATGTGGTTCCCACAGAGCTGTTTCCAGTATTTACATATTATATAATACTTTCTTATTAATTCCGTCGTGTTGCGAGATGAGAGAACACGGGTTACTATGATTTGTACATAACCTAAAATTTGCATACTTTTGCATTTCACTTCATAAATATTTAGAGGTAAAGCGTACGTTTATATTTACATACATGTTAATATAAATGTTTAATTTACACTGTTGCTATATATAAATAGATTTAAACAAATAAATATTTTAAATAAAAACTACAGAACATGGGAATATTTTTTTGAACATACTTCATATACCTAGAGTTTCCTTGTCATTATATAAAAAATAAACATACAGACGAATTTATAACCTCCTTCCGCATAAGCCGCAAGGCTTCATCTGCAATTGCAAATGTCAAAATTACCGTTACCATAACAATCTTGCTTCCTTAATGTTGGCAGCTTGTAGTTATGGTCCCTATCTCACATGATTGTTTTTTTTTTCTTCAGTTTGTTTACCCCGTAATTTTAATAGCGTGAAACTTTATATCCTAAAGCGTATCATAATTATAGGGCTTTTTATTAAAGAAAGAACTATTAAAATATTTGTTCTTCCAGAGTATACTCTATGTCCCGAATTTTATTGAGATCCATTTAGGCTAGAAACTCTAACAAACATCCATCCATCTAAACTAAATAGTTTGTGATCACGCTTTATTATATTAGTATTGATAATTAAAAAAATACTACAGAATACTTGATTAATTTATAGCATGAATTTGAACCTATGATTAATGTAACGTCGACAAAAACAAGCAAAGCTGACAATGCGCAGTCTCCTTAATATATGAATAGATCATATTTCATTTTCACCCGTCCTTCGAATACAAAATAAGCTGAGCTCTATGAATACTAAATAGCGGACTGTTTACTTTGCTAATCGTGCGAATACAACTTCGCAGTTGTAGTTTTATAGTTAAATTGAAAGCCAAGAGAAATGCAAACTTTTAGATTAAAAATGTCGATTTATTTTTTTATGTTCACAGAAAAATCAACTGTTCTTTGTTCTGCTTAAGTGTCTATTATACATTGTTAAATGGTAACTATTTCTGTATATTACAAACAATACAATTTTCAATAGAAATTAGTTAATTAAAAGCATTATATAGGCTTAAATTGATTATAACAAAACGTTAACATGCTTTGGGTTGCGGTTTTCAATAGAGTGTAATATAATGCGGTTAGCGGATAATATTGCCCTAATCTATCATACTCAATTAGAAATTATTAGACAAGTTATTGTTTTAGACTATAGAATAAACACCATATTCACAATATTATATATTTGTTATATAACTTAAACAATTATAAAGTCTACGAGCATGCCGAAGGATTAAATTTAATCATCTCTCACAAACAAGTATCTTTTTTCTAATAAAGAAGAAATTAAATGTAAAGGGAATCGTCATCATCACTATATCGCCGCAACAAGGGGCTCAGAGCCTACCCTAAGTAAGGGTGACTAGGCCATTCGTAGCAAAGAGAATGCAAAGCTACGAGCGACGTTCGTAGTAAGCGTTGGAGGGTCACGGTCGCGTTCCAAATGGAAATCCCGTAACCCCTCGTTAGTGGGAGACCACCGTGGGGTTTTTAGTTGATGCAAGCCCAACATCACTCATCTTTATCCCTATAAATATGAGTATGCGTAAGGCATTTCCCCACTCTAAAAAAAGAAAGTCCATAGTCAACCATACTGGCCCACTACGGGTTGGTTGACTTCACACTTATCTTCGAATTTCTTCGCAGATATGTACATGTTGCATCACGATGTTATCCTTTACCGTAAGAACGTCTGGTAAATTATGTACATATGAAAATTCGTAAAATCGAAAATCACATTGGTACAGCGGGTTTGGAACCCAAGACCAGCAGATTATAAGTCAAGTGCTTAAACTAAGCCACCGACGCTCTTAAAAATGGAATGAGTAGAAAATATTCTTTACATGTTAGTATTTTACTTTAACGTATGTTTAAGGCACAATCCTTTGACCTTGTACTGCGTCTCAAAAAGTATGTAACTTAATTCATATGTTCGATTGGTTTCTTTATAAAAACCTTTTAAACGGATATTCCAAAAAAAGTGTTTCGCATCAAAATCCATGATATGAAATATATTTTTTGGGTATGAAATTATACGCGTTATACGTGCGTCCTTCACGCGAGAAAATTAAAGATCATCTATCAAAGTCATCTTAGTACATTACCTTCAGCGATTTTGATTTTGGAAAGGAGCCCATTTCACTAAATCATATTAAACCCATTGCGTTATATTGTATGATGTTGCAAAAGTTCTGATTATTAGTAGTTACTGAAATGTTTCACGGTATTACATTCTTCTTCTTCTTCTTAAGGTGCCTCTCCGACTAGCGAAGGTTAGCGGTTAGTTTTCCATTATTAGGTACTACTTTAATAGTAGACAAATTAACAGTATCAGGAATTACACCCCATAATGTATACTTTCTATACTATCATACTTAATACTTATATTAAAAATGCGAAAGTTTAGATGGATGGATAGATGTTTGTTAGAGCTTGTTCCCTAAACGGCTCAACGGATTTTGATGAAATTTGGTATGGATGTAGAGGATAGTCTGGAAGAACACATAGGCTACTAACTGTTGTTTTTTATTTTAATTCCTCAAGAATAGAGTCGCGGGCGAAAGTTAGTAATATTATAAAGTGGCAAGATTTATTTTAGTATGTATTGAAATAACTCAAAAGCTACCAGGCCGATTATAAAAATTCTTTCACCTTTAGTAAGTATCTGTGAGTACAAACATACTCTATATTTTTATAACTTTTTAATTTTACGCGAGTGAAGTCGCGAGCAACAGCTAGTCATAGATAGGATACTAATTCGCAGTAAAAATTCTTGCATAGTGAACAGACATGGCTTTTCAGACGCAAGGAAATTGCTTTTGCTTTGTATTTATGTACGGCTTCGTCTCTCGGCGAGTGGTAATTACAAGAAGGCGTCAGTCGTCTGACCTCGACGAGTACCATCGTTTCTCGATTAAATAGACATTTCCTTAAGCAACTCTTAAAGATTATTAAAACAATATGCTAGTTTGTGGGACTTCATTTGAACTTACACATTTATATTTCCTAATAAATCTTTATGAAAAAATTGACACAAATATGTTATTGTGTGAATGTTTCGGCAATGGAAACTTGCGGATGTGTCACCTTGTATGTGAGCAGCACACGCGAGAAGGCGTGACGTAATAATGAACTCTCAAGTGTTATGTATCGCGAAAACGCGCGAGAACACGAGTGTACACATAAAACAGCAATTAATTTAAATTCATCCAATAAGTAATTAAAATGTAAATTCCCTTGTAACACTATATCGTGAAAATAAAAAAGTTAAAAAGAATAATCCACAAATTGATATTAGCGAAGTTTCAACGACACACTTGACGGATAAGAAAGCCGGCTTGGAAGCACTTTGTGCTCCATAGCGACATAAAAATCGCTGTAATCCTCTTCAATTGCTTGATTATAGTCGTTAATCTCTCACCAAGATGGGACGGTACCTAGCGCCAGCAATGGCCCTTTTATCTTACTTGTTTTATATGGCTCTTTCAAATTGCACGCAATTCACTCTACTTACCAAATTGAAACGAAGCGGACCTTTTTTACGTAAAGTGCGTTAAATCTGTTGGAAATTTAATTTATTAGATGTATTTAAATGTTACTACTTTTTCACATTCTGAGAGGATTTACATAATTCGTATTACTTTTTTTCGTTAGTGAAATATAAATGTTATTTTCGATTCAAATCACGATTATTATCATAACCTGATTTAGTTTATAATCTTTGTTCAATTAATTTCGTTTCTTTTCTAATAAAGTAAGTACTAACTTTGGACTTGTTAAAGTATAATTATGTTATGCTAATTATACAAACCGTAAAACAAGTGTTTCTCAAGATATAAAGTTTAAACAAGCCCGGGCCGTGGCTGTGTACATTGTTTTACTATTCTTTTAGTGCCGTGAATTTTGCTTTGATGTTGAAAAATTTAAATCCACGATGCTTAACAACTACTTTATAAAAAAATGTACATACACAATATAATTTCAACTAAGTTATAGTTAGGTTTTAGTTTGTTTTTCGTTAAGTATTTCGTCAGATTATATTAGATACTTGTTTAACTTTTCTATTCAGAAAATTTCATCAGAAGAATCCCAGAACTGTATTCTAACTTGAGAAAATTCTCCAACTATATTTTTCACAACTATGGCTTGTAATTTAAAAGTAAATTTAATAAGAGGAAGACAAAACTTACATGTATTCTCTCGTCTATACTTCGTTGCAGTCGCAAACATATTTGAAATCCTAATTTTATTCTCTTACATTTTTTTTACACTTCATATTTTTCTTCCGAGTTCGCTTGTCATTGTTATTGCCAGTTTCTTCGGCGCTGATGGATTATTACCGCGGCGCGTACAACTCCCTGCTATCTAAAATAACATGAAAATGAATGTAATTCTAGGTATATAAATCTCTTCATTATGATTATTAGATCACAATAGTGCTTGTATATTTATTGGGTATTCGATTATCTTTTTTCTCTGGAAAACGCAACCTTTGGAGCCGAAAGCTAAAACCGTTGAAATGTGATATCTCGTATGCTAGGAGGAGAAAGTGTTATTTGATTCGTATATGATCTTATTTTTGTTGCTTGTAATGACAAGAATTATAATAAATTAAAAATACAATTAAAAACGGACTGTGTATAGTCCTTTGACACTTCCGGGGAAGAAGAAGAATCGACTGACACTTTACTAGTCTGTTTAGTTTAGGCTTTGGCCATTAGAATGGTAATTAAATACATACAAATATGTATAAAACAGACGTAAATAGGCGCGTAAAACAACATCCTCTTTGTCAGTCTGATAAAAATGGAACAGAATCTTTTACATGTATGCTTAAAAATATTTTGTTTTGTATAACGTAAGAGAACATCCTTAACGTATAATGATGTAGGAGTAATAATAAAATGTGGCCTGAGGCAGACGGTATGTTACTGCAACATTTGCATGTTATGTAACTTTAATAATTTCGTCTGCGTCGGGGCTGAGGACATAAGACTCGCCGATTTATTTGTAACTCCGCATTTGCATAGCGTTTGCATTTTGTTGCATAAATATGTAAGCAGAGGGACCTATTCTGTCTACACGTCGTTGAAAATTTATAAGTCGATAATCTAAAAGCATATTTAAATTAAATACAAAGGTGCATGAACTGCCTCAAACTATTCTATCAAATTTATTATCAGTACCAGCTATCATATCAGCGGTCTATAGCATGGAGCATTAAAACCGACAAATTGCTCGAATCCTCCCATACTTCACTTGATAAACGTCATACTCGCAGTTACACAAAACACCATTCGTTCACAGCGACGTAAAACCTCTTCATTTGCTAGATTATAGTCGTTAGTCTCATGTCGAGATGAGATGGCACGTAATGCCGGCAATAGACCCTTAATCATTTCTGTTTTATAAAGCCCTTTGAAACTACACATTAGAGCACTGTGAAATTACGAGAAATGTACACAATTGTATTGTACATTTCTCCTAAATTGTGACAAAATTTCTTTAACATCGGCTTTACACATGTTTTCTAAGTTCATGGCATACACGCATCGTAGCTCAAACCTTCTTTGGCATCCTATGAACATTCTACTAAACTTTCAATTTGTTGTGTATAAAATAAGGAATAGCTTATATAAAACTGTTTTTGTTTTCTAAGCGTACTCTTTCTTAGTATCTCATTCATTATGTCTTTATTTGAGTCAATTCCATTAGAGTAACCGAGCCATTGCTTTCCCGACGACAAGCCACTTGATAGATGAAGCGCGTACGTATCCAGGGTGCTATTTGTCCTATCATTTGATTGCAGCTCCTTACAGCTTCATTTGCTATTTTATATCTACTTTATGCTAGTTGACGCGCGCGATTCCGTCCGCATACACTTAAAAATAAACTTAATTAGTTCTTTTTCTCTCTCTTCCCCTATGTTCTTCTAGACTATGTTCTACGTCTATGCGTAATTTTTATAGCAATCCGTTCATCCGTTTAGGCTACAACCTCAGATATCCATCTAAATTTTCGTATTTGTAATATTAGTAAGAATTAATTTAATTCTGGGAAGGCCAAAAAGATCATGATGTTTATTGCTACTGTGATTGATTGACATGTTATGTGGAATCCATTTTTTTATTAAAAAGAAAAGTAAGATCGAGACAGTATATTCAATTCTTCGGACCCATTGGGGTCACGAAATCGTGTGGGACGCGTGTAGCTTTAAATGAGATTACAATCGTGGGTAGTACTCGCGTTTTGTGTTTTTATTCATTCAATTATTATTTCAATTATTCATTGTGTTAGCCATCTCAACGGACTTTACACAAAACGCATTATTTTTAAAAGATATAATACTAAAATTTATTTTATGACATTAATAAATAAATGATGACATAAAAGATCTATGTAATCATCTTTAAGAAGCATTTAATAAAATGATATAGTAAAAAAAGTATTATCAAAAATATAATATATCCGTACAAAGGTAAGTCTCCT
>NW_013527137.1:4147750-4157335 GCF_000836215.1 Papilio polytes
TATTTAGTAAAGTGCGTATTAAACATAAAGCAATATCCATTTCAAGATGTGGTTGAACAGCACTTACAGTATTGAAAAGATTACCAATGCTGATCCCGGCCAAACCGCAACATCAATCATACGCAATATAAAAAGCTTTCACAGATAAAACCCTAACCAATATGTAAAATAAAATCGTGAATGTAAAGCAGGAGCGAATAGCTAGTTCGTGAATTAAATCCGAGGTCGCATAATTTCGAAACGAATGCAAAACAAAGTATGTTTACTTTTTAGTTGCAGGTAATATTGCTTTAGCAATTCTGGCTTAAACGGACCGCTTGATCCGTAGCTCTATTCACAAAGAATGCTAATTTATAGCCTTTTTTCTCTGCATCTGTTGAACATTTTGCGCCATTTCCAACGATTTACTTAACTGTTTATTTGCTAAATTTCCCTGTGTTCCCCGGCCAAGAAAGATTAAATTTTAATCTTTAAAAAAAAATATATTCGAAGACATAAATTTCCGACCCATTATTAATGCATAGACTTTTAAGTTCTTTTTCTATGTTATAAAGATCATTTGATAGCAGTTAGATATTCAAACGTTAGAAGGATTACAAATAAAATGAAGTAAGAGAGGTTTTATTGAAATGGATGTGCAAAACAAAGAGCGGAGCTTGAATTTTTTTGCCTCAACGAACAAGAAAAGTTATGTGGGCGCAGAGAAACTTTGCCGACCTCTCCACAGTAAGTAAACAGTTTGCCGACATTCGCAATAAAGTTGATATCAATATCGATATTGTTCTTTGTGAATTGTGGATGTGATTATATTTGCAGAGCGAAACGCAAAGACTAATAATTATATTGATAATTTAAATAAGTTAAACGTTAGTTATGAGTGTGGAAGAGTAAATCGGTAGAGATAGATCTACAAAGAGATGGATGGATTGGGTGAAAGATGACATGATCAAAAAGGGAGTGATGACTGAGATGACGCATGTAGAGTTATGTAGAGGAAAAAAACCTGTCGCGCCGACCCTACGGGAGAAGGATAAGGAGTAAGATGATGATGATTCAAATAAATTAAATGAATAGTAAAATTATATAAAACGTTCAAGATATGTTATAAGAATACAAATAGAGGTGTCAAAACTCTCCATATAAAGTCATTATTAATTATACGTTTGTTGCACGTTACTTGAAAATATTGAATCTTTAAAATAATTTCTAGAAAACCAATTTACAGGCGAAATTGAAGTTACTATTATAATCTTTACAAATACAGTCATTAATATTATCTCACTCCATTCATTTGAGTAACATTACCAGCGTTTTGTAAAAAAACACAATATAAACGTATGAAAGATTCTTCAACTATATATTTTAAACTATACAACTGCATCAAAGAATAAACGAATAAATTGTAGAGCTCAAGGCAAAGCGTACAGACGAAGTTGGAGAAGCGAAGGCTGGTAACTAAGTTTCTTATGCGCCCAATAAAACGAAGAAGCAAGCGATTTTCCTCATCGATCTCTCTTCTATTCATTGTATGTTTTAACGTACATTTTCGTGATGCATTTTACTCTTTTCATTCCGTTAAAAACTTACATCATAGTAATATTATAAATGCGAAAGTTTAGATGGATGGATGTTTGTTAGAGTTTGTAGCCTAAACTGCAAAATGGACTGCAAAATTTAGTATGGATGTAGACATAGTTTGGAAGAACACATAGGCTATTTAAGTTTTTTTTTAATTCCGCGCGAACGAGTCGCAGGCAAAAGCTAGTACAAGTACAAAAAGTAACATAGGAATAGTGGTTTTAAAATATAATTAAAACAATTTAGTAATAGAAATTCAAACGTAGAAAGAAAACGTTCGCAAAGAGGAATTAGTAGCAATTACGATGCCCAATTAAATTATTCACAATAAATGTATATTTACGATTGTTTCGTATCTTTATAACGTCTTTTTTTATTGAATAAGGAAAAGATACAGTTATTAAATTATAACTACATTGCATTGATTGGTTTTACAAATTCTAGAAACTATGAAACCAACTTATATCCATAAAGAGATTGTAACGATGAACACGAGATTAGATCTGAACTACACACTTACTTTGATCTCTACTATTTTATTTGATGTTGGTCGTTCTTAGTATAGAAGTTAATCATGCATCGGTGTTTTTTTTTGTTATAAAGAAACAACGCAACAAAAATCCTTATCATCACAGCTTATCAAGTTTAATCAAGCAATTAAGTTGGGGAACAGTGATTTTTGTGTCACCGCTGTAAGACGCTTCGCAGCCGGCGTTCTCATCAATCAAGCTCGCTCCCCAAACTTCGCCAATAACAATGACGAGCAGACGAGAAGACGCGCCCAGAGAATTTAAGTACAAAATGAGTGTTTCCATGGTGCTGATTATTTCAGAGATGTTCACGGATAATGTATATACATATATATATTTAAATATGTATTTACTAGCTTTCGTCTGTGTGGGATTAGGAAAAAAAAGTGCGTAGCCAATGTGTTCTAACATGTAACAAACATCTATCCATCCATCTAAACTTTCAGATTTATAATATTAGTTTGATTTGTATTCTTTTTGTAATAATAAATAGAAATTAAAGCAATAATTTTATAAGCGTCATTAAAATATGTTTCGATTGATTTTAAATGTGTTCATTGGTAGTTAGAATAAAAGCTTTATTTCATAAAACCAAAACTTATTATTGTCATTACGTTTGAAATCTTGTGTGGTTTTACTTTTAACATTTATCCTAAATTTTACGTATAATACAAACTGAAAATAACTTTATAAACATAGTAATCAGATGAACGAGGCCCAATGTGGGTGTTACAATTGACGTTGTGGTTAAAGTTTCTTACTTTACATACAAGTAAGTGTTCCATTTACTTGATAATTCAGTAAAATAATGCCGATAATTTATCTTAACTTCATCTTAACTTTCGTATTTATAGTATTGTATGACAAAGAGGAAAGTATTAAAATAACCCAAAAACTACTAGACCGATTTCGAATTTTTTTTCACCATTATAAAGATACGTCACTACATAATAATATAGACCATACATTTAACTTTTCTTATTCCACGTGGACAAAGTCGCGAGCAACAACCAGTTTAAAATATAATCATTTTTCTTTACAGAAGCTTATACAGTGCTGGCAAAATGAGTTTTTAAACTTTTGTAGTTTGCGTCCGCAATGAAATGACTTTACGTTTTCTTTTGAAGGACATCGCTTTCTGTGTAAATATTTTTTAATAAGACGCTTACAATGTTTTAGCTCATCTTAGGAAATTTGTTTTATCACACAGAAATGAGATATTAAATAAATTTAAACTACAGTCGGAGAGTTTTTAGAAGCGAACTTTTTGTTAAATTGAAACAATTTCATCGCTATTTGCCTTTATAACCCTGCGGTTCGTTGCTCAAATATAACTAAAACATATTGTTAATCTATTTTTTGTGGAGTAAAATTTGATAAAACTTTAGAAACCCACGGTTATAAGACATTTATAACGATTCTAATTATTAATTCACTATATTATCTTGAAAACTCACTTCTTCTTCTTCTTGCTAATATTTTTTTTTATAATATAAAGTGGCAAACGAGAAAACAGCCACCTGAATCTACCGAAATGAAAAGCGAACGCTGCCCATAAACATCCGCAAATGCAGATGCGTTGCCTTCCCTTAATTAACGGAGGAGGAGACGCACATAAAGAGGACATTTTCCCTTCCTATTCGTCTCCTCCATCGTCAAATCCACTTTTCCTTCCCATCCTTTCCTCTTAACAAAAGGGTGGAAAGTGGAAGGTATTAAAATTAGGCCTCCGGCACCACACTCATCAGACGAAACGCGGAATTGCTTCCACTTCACGCATGTTTTCTGTGTGGTCGTGGTATTACACCGGGTGACCCGGCCCTGCAGTGCGAAGATGTTAAAGCGGGTTCTACCTCTACAGAATTATTATAAATACCAAAGTTTAGATGGAAGAACGGATGGGTGTTTGTTAGAGTTTGTAGCCTAAACTGCTGAACAGATGTCGATGAAATTTAATATCAACGTAGAGGATAGTCTCGAAGAACACATAGACTACCTCTTTTTTTTATTCCACGCGGTCGATGATGCGGGCGAAAGCTAGTAGGTGACAAATATTCGTGGATAATAAAAATGACATTTTTCGATTCTCTTTATAACTTATCAGAATTATATTACTGATTGAAACGTAGTATCGTTAATAAATCACTAGTTCAATTTGCGTGTTCTCAATGAAATCGCTTGACTATTTCAGCATTTCCCTGAGGGAGCTTCGTTAAGACGTGAAAAACAGAAAGTATATCAAATTTAACGATTCAAGAACCATTTTGCAAACTTAATTATTTTGATAATAGCAAGTAAAGTTTGAAAAATCATGACCGCATAAACTGGTATTTGGGGGGGGGGTGATTTTTGCGGGTTTTTTTTTGCTTCCGTACGCGGCTCTGTCTGCTTTATTTTTTTTTAAATAAACTAGAACAAGTACTTTTTGTGTTCTTCCAGACTACTCTACGGCTAAGTTAAATTTCACGGAGAGCTGTTCAGCTGTTTAAGCTACAAACTCTAACAAACATCCATCCATACATCTAAACTTTCGCATTTATAATATTGATTAAGAAATAAATCGCTTATTTTAAACAGACGAAACAGATTCAGTTATCAACATTATAACCAGTAATATCTTCAGACTTTTTTTAATATCGCTGACCAGTCTCTTTAAAGGGAAATTTCTTTTAGTCGAGAACAAATTAAATCCAATAAAGTTCCTTAATGGTACCGATTCGTTTTGTGCCCTTTTACACGAATTTAAGACACGAAGCGCGAATTAATCAGTTATTACTTAATTGCATTTTACTATATTTTTTTTTATTAATCATCATCTTCCTTATCCTTATCCAGTGGTAGTGCCCGCTTTAACATCTTAGCACAAATGGGCCGGCACGCCCGGTGTAATACTACGACCACACAGAAGACAGGCGTGAAATGGAAGCAATTCCGTGTTTCGTCTGATGAGTGTGGTGCCGGAGGCCTAATTTAAATCCCTTTCTCTGTACCACCCTTTTCATATAAGGAGATGATGGGAAGGGGAAGTGGATTTGACAGGGGAGGAAATACATAGGAAGGGGAAATATCCTCCTTATGTGCATCTCCTCCTAATAGTAAGGTGATGTAAATGTGATAAATTACATCTATGTGTATAAAAGAAAGTCAAGTTAGTTACATTATTTATAACTAAAGAACAACTTTACCGATATGGCTAAAACTGGCGAGCTTAGAGCCAGGAGACTGACGACATAGGATATGATTTATTCCGTTTATGAATGAATTTTTCTAACACTCGATAAAATTTGGCCACAGATGTGGAGTCTGGAAGAACACATAGGATGTTTACTTTTTTTTTAATTCCACGCGAACGGAATCGCGGGTGAAAGCTAGTATTAAATAAAAAGCCTTTGTTACTTTAGCATCTTCTATTTTAATAAACTAACAAAGATTTTTCATAACATTAAATCAGAAACCATAGTTTTGTTTTCTATACAATAGTTGTAACAAGAATATAGAGCAAATCGCAGAGTGGTCATAAATTCGAAGACTTTCGCCGGTCACTCGAACCCAAGGGGATACCATTCGCAGTTTGTCTTGTCTACGTAGATTGGATGTAACATTCTAATTTCTGTGCTTCACTACACTCTAATACCCTTGGGTTTTAAACGTGGCTCAATAGATCAGCAAGTTACAAGCATGACAGACAGTAGAGAGAAGAATAGAGTTACTACATCTAAAACAGAAATTATAACTGACTAATACACTAATCTTAACAATTTTATTTTTATAAATCTGTTATCATAGATATCCAAAATAGACATGTATGTTTCATTAATTTTAATACTGCTTTTTTTATATAAAGCCATATACAGTGAAAATCTTTTCACACAAGTAGCATGTGTAAACATAATATCTCATTTCCATTGAATTCTAATACTTATTAATGACTAGCTGGTTCATTCGACTTCTACAGCGCGAAATTATATATATGGCCTATGTTACTCACTGATATTGTAGCTTACTGATCAAAGAATAATTACAATCGGCCCAGAAGTTTTTGAGTTATTTCTATACATACAAAAATATAAACCTATCCAATAATAATATTAGTATAGATTTATTTTGCGGTCTTCAAGTATTATTAACCCTACATTAGAGATTATAATTATAAAACTAACCATTATCAGTCGTTACTCATAAATAAAACAAACGTTATTGTAGAAATGTATAGGAATAATGAAGAATCGTTAGATTTTGATGCACCTCACGTTCCGAACTAACTTTATCAACTTGCAGATGCGCCGTGTGCCAAGAATTCAATGCGTTTGTCGCTGTGAATACGTCTTGACTTCACAAGTTACCTAGTCAAGGATAATTTAAAACAATGTCAATAGTAATTCAGATAGAACTAAACTAGGCATAAGAAGTTAAACAGAATAATTGTTTCCAGTATTTTTAAGGGTTTATTGCGACTGATTTGTCTCTGTTTGCCTTGAGGAGGCATTTACAGCTTAGGTAGCTACACCTCGTTTTTGAGTAACTTAGCTCGAAGGCTCCCTCAGGAGCCTCGGCTCGGGCCGTTACTTCATTATTATTACCAGATAGGAAGGCGGCCGAGCTGTATTGTTTGCAATACAAAATTTTATTTTTTAAATAGCTTGTAAGCTTACTGTAACTTTTGACTTCTATTGAAAAGTAATATCTCTCTCAATCTTATGAAAGCTCAGAGAAAACGATGTGTTTCCCAAAGTTTCTACCGTGGCAACTGTTAAAAATAATCATTCAGATTCTTTGTTCTATACTCCATGTAGATACTACACTAGGTACAGACTAATCTCTTTTTTTACTCAATTTAACTGAATCAATTGTTTCCTTTTTTTATAGTTTCAAAGATTAAATTTGTATGTTTTCAGTAAAACGACAGCAAGGCATGTGGGGCGGCGGCGCGCAGTGCGTGCACGCGACGCTGCCACGCGGCGCCCGCACACCCGCACCAGCGCCCACGCTCAGCGGCGCCATAGCCAGCCGTCGCCCGCCCAGGTAAACACTTTTTAACTAAAACATTTAGCGAATGTTGCATAATAAGGAAAATTAATATCTTAGAAATATTTAAGGAAATGCTAGAGTTACTTTCGTATATTAATCTACAGTTAAGTAAAAACTTTAAGTAAGTTAAAGCATGTATTATTAGATTTTTGTTACACATTTTATTCGATTGATTGGTTGCTTTTACCTTTAACGTAAAAATATCCATAAATTATACATATTTATGGGAAAGATGTTTGTTAAGATTTACTTGCATTTACATTTGATTTCTACGTGTATGTTTATAATTTTTATTTTCCTAATTTCAGGCCAACGCCGCCTTCTCCAACTTTAGTCGCCAAGATCGACTCGTCAGTGGCGTGTCTTTGGCTTCTAACACCTTTGTCAGCGGGAACCGCGGTGGTCGCCGTATTAGTGGCAGTGTCCACCAATAACTGGCTACACACACAAGAAAATATGCTCAATCCTCTATACAACGGCACTGGGAAACACGCTCTTGTCGCTAAACACACCGTATCAGGACTCTGGCGAATATGTCATACCGAACGTAAGTACATCAGTACTGTATAAGTTTTTTAACAACAGTTAAAATATATATATAAACAACAATGGCTTGTGTTATACTCGCTGTATAAACGAGTACGCAGTTCTAAACTACTGCTCTTAATTCTGTATTTGGCCATTTGCAGCGCCTCTGGCGAAATCGCGTGCCCCCACAAAGTTTTGGTATCATTACTAGTATGTCCAGTATAAATTACAATTATAAATACACAATATCCGTTTTAAATATGCCCACACAATAGTAATTTATACGTTTATAAGTTAAATACATTATAGTGGTGAATAGAGGACGAAAGTTGGTAGTGTGACGCGGTCCTACAATGCGTCGTCGTTTCCGTCATTCGAGACAGGAAATGCATTGTGCTGCGCGTCGCACAGTCGCACCGGCCGCGCCGGCCCACTTTTCACTTTACAAAGTCCGTAGCCGTAGTCATTGTCGGTATATTGGTGCTATTCTATTTACGTTAAAAGTTATTACTTGTAGCCATTCTTAGTGATATTATTAATGCGAAAGTGTAGATGGATGGATGTATGTTTGTAGTCTAAACTGCTGAATGGATTTCAATTAAATTTGACATAGATGTAGTAGAAAGTTGGCAAAAAAAATACGGTTACACTGATACATTTTTGTAAATAAAATTTAAAAAGAAACCTATATTTACGTATGAAATTTTACATTTCAGCGGGCAGTACGGTGTACGAATGTCTGGACATACCTTATTTTCCTTTGTCCCAGTACGCACCGGACCCTAGTGATTCTACAAATGCAATACCATGTAAGATTTATTTCTTTTTAACTTTTGGTTTAATAATAAAAATAACCCGAATATTAAAACATTACAGTAATCGTCAATGCCTTATAAAATTTGTTATATCATTAATTTACATTTAGTTTGTTTATCGAAAATCAAAGAGCTATTGTTTAAATTTTCAGATGTGGTAACGCGTTCCGCAGCTCCACTTCTTTTGGCTGTGTTCGCGCAAGCAGTAGGAGCCCTGTGCTGTGTCCTAGGTCACTGCGTCAAGGGACGAAGGCTATGCACATTTATAGCGGGCGTAATGTTTATAATATCCGGTAAGTGGTACATAATCTATATCTATACTATTAATAAAAAGAGAAAATATTAACATTTTTGTATGTATTGAAGTAACTCAAAAACCGCTGGGCTTATTTTAAACATTCTTTCACCGTTACAAAGGTAATAATATATCAGTGAGTAACAAAAGTTATTTTTAATTTTTTTAATTTCTCTTGGATGAAGTCGCGAGCAATAGCTAGAGTAAGATAAAAAGATAAATAGTGGAAAAATAATGTAACAGACATAATCTATCCTAAGGTTTTATTTCTTTTTTCAGGTTTGATTATGCTGACTGGTATTGTCATGTACATATCAGTATTCAAATCACAAGTTGGCCACAAGCTGCGATACATGACAGTTTTCGATACACCGCGAATGTCCTATAGCTACGGTTATTCTTTTGGATTATACTTGAGTGGATTCGTGGCAGCCGAACTGGCAGGCACGTCGGCAATTTTCCTTTTCCTGCAATGGTATCAAAAAGATTGGATAACAGAACTGTGCGAAAAAGCAAAAGCAGATTGCAGAGCTTGGGATCGTGAATACACTTTTTCCGAATGCAGAGATAGAGATTCGTCGCTTCTTGAAAGACGAATGATGAAAAGGGACACATACCCGCCGACGGGATCGTCTGCGGCGACTCCTCACGAACGAAGGCGTTTCGTTTTCGACGGTGACGAAATGCCACACTGTTCTATACATAAAAATAGAAGAATTAATTTAAGCTCAGCATCACTGAAAGATTTGTCATCCTCGACTTTATACGGCTTCCCAGCTGCACCGAGGCCGACGGCTTGTGACAATTATTT
>NW_013527137.1:4157390-4220598 GCF_000836215.1 Papilio polytes
TGAGTGGTTTGAGGAGTGCATCGATATTTCAATCACAAGCGTCAATAGCTAGCGGCAGATTTCTCGATACTTCGGCTGTGGAACCGCCGCCTTCGAGGGAAGAGGAGTTGGTGACGTTCGGTGCGGGTGCCCGAGCAAATGCCGGGGACAAGCCGCCTCGACACGACCGCGCCGTCGGCACCGACCCTTATCGGAGGACGACACCCGTTTGATTTTAAATGTGGTGTCACAACATTGAAAGCATATCGTTAAGTGATACCGCGACTGTGACCCTGGTCGCACAATTGTCTACAGCCCTAGTTAATAATTTGTATGTATAGATAGGAGTGGACTGCGAAGTGATTTCCGAATTTATGGACAAACAGAAGTGAACTACGTTATAAAATTTTTAATTGTTAATTCCTTAAATAAACACTGCCATTTATGTAAATGTTGTTTTAATAACATTTTGAACAAATTCTTTAACTTAAACCTATGTACAGGTAACTCATAAGATTCAGATATTTTGCATTGTGCCTATCTATAGTTTTGTAATGCTTACATGTAAATACTTTATTGCTATTTTAGAATTCTTATAACCATGAAGACCTTAATGCGTTAGAATTTAAAAGTCGATTATTCCAATTTTAAAAAACTCGTAGCCGTATCCGTTTTATAACAAAATATAAATTTCATTTGATTGATTACGGTTAAATGTCATTGAATAAATAATATTATTTTTCACAATGGGCGGGTAAGTAAATTTCTTGATTTAAAACATTCTAAAGCAATGTAACAATTTGTATGAAACCTTAAAATTTGACTAACGAAATGTAATATTTTTTCAGATTTCTCTCTTGGAGGTTAGTACTAACTTGAATAAAACTATACATTTCTTAAGTTTTTAAAAAACAACTTTTAATAAGCATTAAACTGAATACCGCCATTTCAGGAGATCCACGGCTCAAACACCAATAGTCGATGTCGGGGATCGATTTAAAAATGCTGGTTATAACAATTTCCGAGGTCTTATTGGTTTCTTTCCGCCAGTGATCATTTTACCATGGTTTTTCGAATTGGGACATGTAAATAGAAATTATACTTTATAACAAAACACAATTTGGTTGTGAATCTCCAAGTCACAACTCATAATTTACACTTTTCAGGACATCTGTCATTTTAAAGCAAAATATTGAAATTTATTTGACATAAATATTGACGAAAGAAGACTGCTTTGGGAGACTTGTAAAGTCAGGGGCCTCTCGCTCAAAGATATTATTTATCCATATCCTCTCTTCTCTTAAATATTTGCATGAAACTGCAACTCCTAATCCCAATGTTGTCTCTATAAACATTGAAGTGACCGAATAGCAAAATAAGTTTATAGCATGTGATACAAAAAAAATCGAGTTGTTAATTCGTACAAGTTAATTCATATGTACATGTTTCAGCACGACAAAACAGTGATACTTATGTGGGTGTGCATGATATGGATGTTCTTTTGGCAACCGACGAGTATTCAGGCATGTGGATTGATACCACTGTTTGTGCTTCCAATGTGTGGTGTGATGGGAAGTGTTGCTGTTTGTCATTGCTATTTTAATGTGAGTACTAGTCGTTAATATCTTCAACTTTCCCTTGTCCCTACGGAGGGTCGGCATAGTATGTAATGCTCTCCCATACATTTCTATCAGCCGTTATATGCATCCACTCCCTATAGCATATCTTTTTTCACACAGGCCGTCCATACTTTCTTCGGTCTTTTTACCTTCACCCTCTTCGTCCCTTAACACTAGTCTAGTATAGTCTTTAGTATAAGACATTTACATTTGATTAAAAAACTAACATCCATTAATATCTGCGAAGAAATTTAAAGATATGTGAACTCAAGTATTGGCCCACATGAGATCTAACTTATTCTATGGAGACATGGATTTCGATATGAATTATGTTTTATTTTGTTTTGCTAATATATTTATAGTTGTTTGTAATGTTTTAGGATATCACAGGTCTATTTCTAGTAGGCAGTATGGTACATTTACTTATGAACAACGCTGGCGTGGATCGAAGAATTGCTCTCTGGTTTCTTTGTTCCGGTAACTCAAGTCAATTTACTGCAAACAGGTAATATTGTTTATCACTGCTCCCTGACTAAGGCTCCTAACTATAATAAGGTTTTTTTTAGAGCGGACGCCCACCTATTATTAAACTATTGCAGAACTGTTGTGCGATTGTCGATTGTTGTGCAGCCAATTCAACTGTTTAGTTGCACAATTAAAATCAAGTAGTGTGCGCACCTCCATATACGCTTATAGGAATCAAAGAGTGACTAAACAGTTGTGCGATAGTTTAGTCAAAGGTGTGCGCGCGCTCTTATAATATATTGTATTACTAAATAAATTTGCAGACTTGTTTACAAGGCTAGCACAGCGGCATTTTTACTGTCAGCAGTTTGTAATAAGTTTATTGTGACATCAAATCTTATAGACATAATGACAGTTGTTTTGACAAATTTACAGGTTGGTAATTTTTTTTTTACAACATATTAAAAATAGACATTTAACTTTAGAAATGTTTCAACTAGTTTTTACTGGCACATTTATAACATAGAAATTTAATTTTCAGGGGAAATCAAAAAGCGGCACGAATTTTAAGAATTTGAAATATGTCATGAACAATGCGATTCAAACAGCCTCTTCTATTGGTATGTTGTAACAAACTTAATTCATCAATTTCAAAAGAAAGGAATTTATACCACGATTAAGCTTTTTATATAACAATCCCGTTTCTCTCGATCTCAGTAATAAATACTATAGTTTGAAAATAATTTCTTTTTACATTTCATTTTTTGTTTTATATTTACAGGTAGCATTTGTATCACACATGCGTCGTATGCCACGTTGTTTTTCCGCGGCATTTGGAGTGTGTGAGTATTTAATGAATATGATTGTTTGGTAATTATTTAACCATTAGTAAGATGTACATATGAAAATATAACATGTCAACCAACCCGCACTTGGCCAGCGTGGTTGACTAAGGCCTAGTCACCCCCTTATTAAGGCAGGCTACGAACCTCTGAGTGGGGACGTATAGTCTGATGATTTGATTGATTTGATCTGATTTTCATATCTCATCATCATCACCAGCTCACTGGTAAATAAATATTCGTTACTAAGAGAAGGCTTTATTTCAATTTAGGTTATTTTTAGTCATGGTTCCGATTATATTGGTAAAGGTTATAGTTGATAGTATAGTGAATTTGATTATTTTGAAAGTATTTTTTTGCTTTACAAACAGTATAAAAACCGCAAAATTTATAGTGTGTAACAAAGTCATTGTCATTAATTTCCAGGAGTGGCCCAAGAGGCATGGAGTTCCCTGATATTTTTAACTATTTGCAGTATTGCTGCTATGCCATTCCTACAGCTTTGGTTATGTTCTTGTGTAACGTATTTTATCACATGTCACTTATCATCAGGTAAAAATTTGTTTTTTTTTAATATAATTAGCTTAACTTCTCAAACAAGATATTTTGATGGGGCGATCTAAGATTATTGTGATATTAAAAAAAAAACCTGTCTCTAGAGAGCCTTATTAATATTATAAATGCAAAAATGTAGATAGATCGGTGGATATTTGTTAGAAAATATATCCAAACGGGTAAACGGATCTAGGTCAATACATTTTTTTTATAATTTGGCGCAGATGTAGCTAGGAATAAAATATAAACTGGGTTTAAATGCTAGGTGGATATGGAAATAGTGTTTGTTGAGTTTTTGAAAGCAGTTTCAGTTGATTGCTGGAATTAAAAAACAATATTATTTTTTAATTTCGATTATTCTTTCAGGAGTACCGGTGCACCTTTTAGTGATAATGATATGGTTGAAGTTAAGAAATTGTTACTTGAACATAAGAAGATTTTGCCGCCTAAAATCGGCACGCATGAAAAGGCAATTTTCAATTTATACTAAATGTTTATTCACTTTTTTATTAACTTACTCAGCGACTAGTTTATTTTTTAAAATATTTAAGACATGAAAAGCAAAAATTATAAACAAAACTGTGGCTCAAACACATAAGCTACTAGTTCTATCTCCCCTATATAGATATGTAAAAAATATTTCACAAAATTGTAATAAGCTCCCTCTATTGTTAAAGTTGTGAAATGGTTTTAGTATCGTGGTCATTATTTTCCTACTACCGTTGTATCTTTTAAGTTGTATGTGGCAGTGTAAATTGGTAGCAAAATCATTTTATGTTTTAATTTTTTCTAGCTGGCTGTATTCTTCACAACATTGTTAATGCTGACTTTTATTTTCCGCTGGTGTGTATGGTTAAATATGGGTTGGTCAACATTTCGAAGAGAAGCAATATCACCGTCTATTCCTGGGTTAATATCTGCTGCTAATTTTAGTATATTTCTATTTGACTTGGGACTTGATTTGTAATCAACTGTTCCTGGGCTCGAATCTCGCCGTGTACCAATGTGATTCTCGAATTTCTTACGTACATACCCGACGTTCTTACGGAATAGGAAAACATCGTAATGCAACCTGCACATATTGGCAAAGAAATTCAAAGATATGTGATCAACCAAATTGGGGTGGGCCAGCGTGTTTGACTGTGACCTAGTCACTCTTAACTCAGGATAGGCTTTGAGCTCCTCAGTGGAGACGTATATCTGGCGATAATATTATGTGACGTTAGATTTTGCTAATCTTTTTTAGCAAAAGAAACCTAAATACAAAAAGGTTTTATTTTGACATATTTTGAGATATTGCTATAATAAACATATGTTTTTAATCTTATTTGCAGTATCAAAGACGCTACAGTTGCAGCAATATTCTTTATGGCACTACATTTACTACCAAGGACATGCGGATTCATGAGATTTCTAAGCGCTAAAAGTAAGATGATTTATTGTTAAATGTGAAGTTTCCGGAACAAACTATGATTTGCAAACATTTAGATATTTAAAAAAAATGTTATTGATTTTCATAAAGTAAATTTTAATCAATCGAAGCTTGCGAATAAATAAAAAAAAATTAGGTACATAAACTATTTTTACTAAATCTGTTTCAGGAAAAAGTCAACTGACAATGAAGCCAGAATCTGCGATTCTTTTTTGGCGTTTTGTTAACAAACACACAAATTATGGATACTTCTTTTTGCTTGGTAATGCTTTTTTTGTTTAACTTAGAACTAATTATGTTACACAAAACTGAATTATTCCTCTCTGTGATCTTAAGGTTTATGATAACTTTCGGCCATTACATGTCGGCTGGCGTGAAACAACATTGTGACAGAGTATATCACATCGTTTTTGTTAAGGAAAGCAATACGGACACTTAAAGGTTCCCTCAACCTTCTTGTAGCGTACAGTCCCATTTGCTTTTCCATTAGGACAGAATATCTTAGAAATATGTGTATCAATAAAATCATTTAGCACGTTTGAATTTCGATTTTTCAGTAGGTTTGTTTTTTTCTGCCAATAAAGAAGTATTCCGTGCCAAATCATTATCAGGAAATACTTCTTCTGTACAAAATCTATGAAAACATGCACGATATATAAAGAAATATTATTGACTATCTTACTAATATTAAAAATGCGAAAGTTTAAATGTATGGATGTTTGTTAGAGTTTGTAGCCTAAACAGCTGAACAGATCTTAACCTGTGTTGGCGTGGATGTAGAGGATAGTCTGGAACAACACATGGCTACACTTTTTACTTTATGCGGAAAGAGTCGCGAACCAAAGCTAGATTGTAATAAATCTGTAAAGTTTTTAAAATTCCTATTTTTTAGGTTCGGGCGTTGCATTGAATATAGCAATACGTGATACTGGCCTAGACACGGAAATATCGGCAGGTTCAGGGAAATTATTAACAGATTACGCTTGGTGCTTGTCACTTTTCATTGTTGTGTTCATCGCAATCTTCTTAGCCAATATGATGCCTGGCGTCGCTTCCTGTTGCATATTTTTACCCTTTGTTATCAATATGGTAAGTGGCTTATTTTTTTGAAGTTTAAAAATGAATTGGTAGAAATTGCACCATTAGATATATTCACCTATTGAATAGACAATAGCTTTTTTTGTTTTTTTGGTGCTTGTATTCGTGTAGGTATTGTTGCAGTTTCTACCAATGTGTTTTTTTATTAAATAGTATGCTATATTAATAATAATAATATTTTTTGCAGTCCGTCGCACCAGATGCCCCGGTGCCATGGCCAAAGAGAGTTTATATCGGTGCCCTCGGCGTGGGCGTAGCCAGTTCAATGACATTTATGAGCCCATTTCTTTATACACCAGCATATTTTTGTAATACAACTGGAAAAGTTCCTAAGTCGGTTATGGTACGTAAACATTTGTAGGTTACTTCCTAAAGGTTTTTTTTTATTATAAATCGGCAAACTAACAACCTGCAATCTAAATTCACCAAAATAGCTGAGTAACATGCCTATAACCGTCTGCAATTTCAGATATGTTGACTACTTTATAATCTGAAAGTAAATTTGTCGTTTTTATTTCAGGCTAAATACTCCTTCCTCAGTGTGATTATTTGTGGCATTATTATATGGTTGTCTTTATGCTATTGGGCACCCATAGTGTGGGATCCAACTGGTGAGGGAATTTCGCCTGTAATTAGGCCAGGCGGTAATAATACCTCCTTGCTGTAGAAAATAAAAATAAATCCTACAAAAAAGAAGCTACAAAACTATCATTCGTTCCAAGTAATTATTGTATTATAGTTGTCTTGTTTATTTAATTTAATTCGTGAAGGCGATCTATTTTTTATAAGAAAAACTGCGGCGTACGAAGTTAAGGCCAATGTTGCTTTTTTTACGTGGCAACTTTTTTAATATTTTTTAATGGCACACACAATGGTTAAAAATACTGCGGATGATTGTACAAGCCGTATATGGATAGTTCCAATCGTCTTGATGAAGTTAACTCGGAATTTAAGGTATCCAGCTCTTTACTTATTTGTACTTGTATCATGTAGGTTTAGGAAAGCTTTCAGGTCGTCCAAATTTGTGTCTACGAGTTTCATCATCTCCCCTGCCTTATCCTACTCCCGTAGGGTCGGCGCACCGGGTTTTCGTCCTCCAAAGCAATTTCAAAAATATGTTTAAATTTATATTTATATTTTATATTGTCTACGAGTTTATAGTTGGATATCTTAAATATAGTTAATCTTATCTAATTGTTTATTAAAATATCTAGATTTAGTAACAATGTTCGGGTTAATAACTTCAATTAACTTCATTATGGAAAATGTTTTAATTATTTTGTACTTGATAATAAGTGGATTTAAGAAGAATTAAGAAACGCCTGCATGAATAAAAATAAGTCATGTAATTTGTTATAGAATTGAATATTAGTTAATACGTTTGTGTATAAGTTCGTGGAATTATTCGTTTGTTAGTTTTATTTCTGATTGAAGTAAAATTTGTTTCCCAAATATATGTTTATAATAAATGTTATTTGAGAACTTATGTTTTGGTTTTTTCTTTCATCCTTCAAGATGTTAGAGTAGCTTTGCTTATGGCGAAGTTAGTATGGTAGCTTTACACGGACAATACTATTTTATACCACCAAACTATTAATAACGCTTTTACCCGCAACGACCCCGCAGGGAATTAAAAAAACAAAACTCAACAGTATGTGTTATTCCAGACTATCTTTTACATCTATGCCAAATTTTAACGAGATCCGTTCAGCAATTTAGGCTACAAACTTCAAAAAAACTATTCATCCATCTAAACTTTTGCATTTATAAAAGTAAGAAGTAATTTATTTATTGGTACAAATTGATATTTGTTTTACTTCTAGAAAAAAGTAATTTTAGTTCACACCTAATGTACAGTCTATTCAATTCACTTTACACTGATTCGAATATCTTGGTTATTTCCAAATTGTACATAAAACCTTAGAGTTAGAAAGTTTAATTAAATACGATAAAGTTGCTAAAACAAGGTTTCAATCTACACTAAGACCATCATATAGATTCATCCTCATCTGTAATTATTAAAAAAATAAAAAAAAACGATTTCATGGCCATAGCGAGTAAATCAAATCCCATTTGAACTATTGAATTCAACAACTAATTTTGACGAGAAGACCTTAACTTAACTTAATTAGTTATTTTTAATGGAACCTATAGTTAATGTTCCTGAACCACCTTCTAACATCCCTTCTGATGTATCGTAAGTGATTATAGAATTGACTTTTTGAATTGAATAAGGGAAATAAAAAAAAATTAGAATTGCTTTATTACATAAGTATATACATTAAGTAAATTATTACATACACAATTGTGATATCCAAAGTCTCATTCTATCAAATAATTTGACAAACAAAAAACATAATCGTTTACCTGACCCTTCATTAGAATTAAATTTTATAGAAAGTCCCACAAACATTAATTAAAATTGAAATTGAACAGGGAAACATCAGTTACATTCAGTGATTATTAGTTATATACACTGTCAATAGAGATAGTGTATTAAGGCCAAATTACAAGAAATCAAAGTAAAACATTTACATTTTAGAGATGAGAACGACATTGTAACTATAAAACTGAAGATAAAATTATTTCTTTTTAATCACTGGCGTGGGTTGTTTTGTTTCCTGGTGCCTTTGATTTTGATACCAGTTCACTTCACGATTCCCACAGAAGTAAGTCACATAGGTTTCTTATTTTATTTAAAACGTCATTCATTCATGACCTTTTTTTTCATTAATCACCAGTTTGTCCATTCTATTGTGACTTTAGGCCTCTTGCACACTACCTTTAAAGTGAAACGGAAACGAATTTAATATGATCTTGGCATTCGATTTGTTTTTTTTTTAATTTGCACAAAGCAATATCTTACATCGATATATTTCACGTTACTTTTCGCTTGAGTTCCTTAATTGACCGTTTTGGTGGTGTGTTTCCTTTTCCCAAAGTTTACCAGTCAATTAAACTAATCATTTTTGAATATTCATTCATTTAATTCATTTAAGTTTCAGTAATTACAGTACTCCTGTAGTCGAAATTAGTATATTTTCAGAAATATCAATGGTGTGCGTACACTTTGGTGCTGATGGCGTTATTCTGGGTAACAGAATGTATTCCCCTGCCAGTTACCTCTATAATGCCTATAGTAATATTTCCAATGAGTGGAATTATGAATACAACAATGACTTGCAAATGTTATATTAACGTAAGCTTAGATTTCCTTAAACACATAACTTTTTATTTCATGTGTTTAGTAATAATGATCTTTTAATTTTTTTAGGATACCATAATAATGTTTTTGGGAAGCATGTTTCTAGCCTATGCCGTGGAACAATCCGGGCTACACAAACGACTCGCGCTCTGTGCTGTACGAACTATAGGATATTCTCATTACAAGTAAGGAATGCTTTACCACCAGGAAACTGCGTTTGTAGTAAATATTAAAGGCCAGCTTTTAGCAAAATATATTTATCAGATAAGAATATATAAAAAACTATAAAATAACTATAAAATATTTATTTGGAAACTAAAAAGTTAGCCTTTTCTAAGGTAATATGCCACTATTATTCAATGTCAGAAATCTAGCAGTTAAGATTATTATATACAACGTCAGCTACATTAAAGTTTCAATTTTTAATTTCAACTATTAAATCTATTAGATTACTCTTCGCGATGTCTTTCATCACAATGTTCATATCGATGTGGATCACAAACACAGCGGCGGCTACCATGATGGTTCCTATTAATTTCGCTCTTCTACAAGTTTTTGAGAAAGTAAGTAACTGGATACAAAAAAATCAACTGTCTTCTATTTTAATTGCGAGTAAAGGAAGGAGTAAAAGGAACTATGATCATATCTACCTCAATTTTTTAATGACATTTGTTGGTTATAGTTGGCTTATTACGAATATTTCGCCTCAAATATTCTTGATAAACCCTCAGATATGAAAACGTACAATGGCTGACAGAGCTGACAGAGACATCTTAATTTATATTTCCAGGAAAATATACTTAAAATCTATGAAATTGGTCCAGATGGAGACAACATAGCATCAGATATAACAACGTGTTACTTTTGTGCTTCCACTTTTTCTGCTACTATTGGTAAGAAAATAAAATCTATCAAACAAAAGGAGTAACAATTACTAGTGGTCTACTAATAGATGTTAGACTTTTCGATGCGTGTCGATATTTAGTGAAGTAAATATTTATATTACTTGTTCTGGGAATTAATGATTTATTACTTAATCCAGGTGGAATTGGCACATTAGTTGGGACAGCAACCAATTTAGTATTTAAAGGCCTTTTCAATAAGTACGTATATGTAATATTGTTTCTTTTTCACGTCTTAAATTAGTATTTATTTTTATGATATAAATACTTAATGCTGTATTCTTTTGTAGGATGTATCCAGATGCACCTGAATATTTATCTTTCCCCAAATTTTCAGCATTTGCAATTCCATTGATGTTAATATTAGAGATTTTAATGTATTTAAACATGCTGATTATTTATTTTGGATTTCTAAGGTAAGAGAGATGAACTTAAAGAATAATCATAATTGAGTTTTTTTTTCGTTTTTACCAAAGTTTTGTGTTAAGGCCCAACAGTGCTGCGTTTAGGAGTTCAAAAATTACACCAGAGGGCGTGGAAGCTGCCAAAAAATCTGTCGATGAAGAATGGAAGAAATTGGGACGAATCACTTTTTGGGAAATTGTAATAACAAATTATTATATCATTATTTTAATATTAGTCATTGATTTAAAAAAAACATTTAATATAACTAATTCATAAACCATCTTATTTTCAGATAGTTATTATTTTATTTAGTCTTGCCATTTTACTTTTCTTTAGTCGTTCTCCTGAAATTTTTCTTGGCTGGGGAGACCAGATTGTACAAATTTTTCACTTAGCGGACCGGAAATTGTAAGTTGTATAAATGAAATTGAAACATAAAACCTTTAAAGATTATAGATTGAAAGACATTTTTTATATATATTTAGACACAATAACTTCTTCATCCAGACATATCAAGACCACTCCGGACACAGACATATCCGGTCAAATTGCAATAAATCTTACTAATATTATAAATGTGAAAGTTTACATGGATGGATGGATGTTAGAGTTTGTAGCCTAAACGGCTGAACGGATCTCGATGAAATTTGGCATAAACGTAGAGGATAGTCTATAAGAACACATAGGCTACGCACTTTTGTTTTTTCTACTTCCACGCGAACGCGGGCGAAAGCTAGTGGAGTAATATAAATAATGGGACTTTTACATCGAAGAAAGTTGCATCTATCATGAGGCGGTGATCACGAAAAAACATAAAATATGTAACTACGTTGAATGGGTCGTTGGTTCAAGAATCACGTAGCCGTCATTTAAAAAGTAAGAGTTTGTTTCAGTGCGTTGGATTCATCTGCAGTCACACTCGTCTGTTTCTTAATGCTTGTGGTGCCATCTACAACACAATTCATCGAATATTTTAAGACTAAAGGTATATTTTTCAATATTAAAGATGTCTTGTACTTTGTAAAGGTTAAAAGGATTTAATTTTATTACAGATACTACGAATCAGCCATCGGGATCAATACCATCTGTACTTAATTGGCATTTAATGGATGAAATAATGCCTTACAGTTTCATGTTCCTCTTGGGTAAGAATTTTTTTTTAAACAATACGAATGAAATAAGTTCTGCGATCTAATTTTTATTATTCTTTCTTCCAAAGGAGGAGGTTTTGCCCTTTCCGAAGCTGCGAAAAAAGAATATTCGGATTTGAATGGGAAAATAGGACAACTTTTAAAAAACTTGAGCTCGTTACCGAATTTTCTTATAATATTCTTAATAATAATATTCACAACTTTTGTAACAAACTTTGCCTCAAATGTCGCAGTGTGCAATGTTATAACACCTATAGCCATGCAATTGGTAAGATTAAATTTGTTTTTAATGTTTTTTTTAATTTACAATACAAAGATATCTGGCCTGGTTAGGGTTAAAAAATTGAAAGCTCCCCTGTCTAATAAGCTGTCATAATTTTGTTTGATGCCACCGGGTCAAATATCCTTGTCGGTCTATACAATAAAATACACAGAATTAAATTATTACTCTGATTTCTTCATTTCAGGCTAAAGAAATAAACGTAAATCCACTTTGGTACAACATAGCAGTCGGATTTACATCTTCGTTCTGTTTCATGCTACCTGTCGGAACGCCGGGAAATCTTGTGGTACAGAGTGCCGCCAATATACCTACTGTTAAAATGGTAAAAGATAAACGGTATTATCATAAATCATAATAATATTATAAATGCGAAAGTTTAAATGGATTGATGGATGTTTGTTAGAGTTTGTAGCCTAAACGACTGACAGGATTTGGATGAAATTTGGTGTAGATGTAGAGGACAGTCTGGAAGAACACATAGACGAACGGAGTCGCGGGTAAAAGCTAGTAAATTCATAAATGTACTTTTGATAATCAAACCCATAATACCAAGGCATTGAATAAACTAGCTTCGGCCGGCGAATCAGGCCGCGTGAAATTAAAAAACAAAAGTCTGTAGCCCAAGTGTTCTTCCGTCTATCGTCTAGATCTTTGCCGAATTTCATCGAGGTCCGTTAAGCAGTTTAAGCTACTAATTCTAACCAACATCCATCCACATAAACTTTCGCATTTATAATATTAAGAAGTCAGGTATTATTCAATTTAACCTTAACATGATGCAAACTAGTAGTCAGAGAGTGTAAATAAAACTGCCCTGTCTATCCCTCGTGAGCATATGATTGTAGGTACTGTCCTCTATACGAGTACTATCGTGAGTGAAAACCTAAACATTAATTTTACAGATCAAAGCTGGCCTTGCACCATCTCTGGCAACGGTTATTGTGACTTGGATTTTTGTCTGCTTCTGGGCACCGCTAATCTGGCCTGATTTACATATGTTGCCCCCATGGTTGTGAAGTAATAAAAACTTTATTTTTTTTTTAAATAAGATGTTTTTTGTAAAAACCATTACATTACAACAGCTCCTATGACAATGACAAAAAATTCATTATACCGACTCGTCATTTTCACACTATGAATTTTGAAGATGTGAACAAGAAAATATAATGAGATTGAATGTGAATGGCTAAAAGTAAAAAGTAAAGGAAAATCATAGACAATATGGATTGATTGTGGGAAAGAGGATATGGTTAAGGGAATGAATTTATGTGATTACTGCTAGAGATGTATGGAAGAGTACAGTACATACTGACGACCCTTCGTAGGGCCAAGGTTAAAGATATCTATTAAAAAGACTTCCTTTCTTAAATTTTCTAACGATTGTTGCTCAAATTACAGTTTTTGCTTAGCTTCCTCTAAAACGTCTATTCTATCCCTAACTACGGAATCCCCATCACCGCTGTCTTCAATCTTAAAAATAGCGAAAACCAAATAGACAACAACGACAGTCCTCGTAAAAAGGAGTGTGAATAAAAAACAAGAGATATTAAAAAAAATACATTTATAACAAATCCTACTGCATGACAACTCGCTGTGTAACATCTAACACCTAGTAGCTTTTGTCAGTATTTAGCGTTAAACCCCTTTTTGCTTACTGGTAACTAAAAACTAACAGGCGCTCCCCCGTGAATGTCGAAAAACTGCCATGATATTTTTGTAGGTCTATAGCCTTGTGTACTATGTAATAATTGACAATGCTAATATGTGCTAGCAAAATATGTGAATCCTAAAATGTTAAGTTTGGTAAAAAATCTTAGACCGCAACATCAAAAATTACGACGCCCACGAACATCCGTAATACAACAGAGGAACTGAAAGAACTTCGAAATGAGGGATCAATGGGGGCATTTCTGTATTTACATATGTTATTCCGAAATTCCCTGCCAATTTACAGCACTATGCAAATTATTGTGCCTTAAAAACGTGTGGAGTAATTTGTCTGGGCTTGAAGTTATAAATATATTTCTTAAGCCCATGGTGGCAATGTTGTTAAGTCCGGCCATACCACCGGTGCCCAAAAGAAAAGGAAAAACCATGTCAGGAGAATAGTAGCCACTGTAGGCACAGCGCCAGCGACCATCTGTGAAGCAAAAATACTAAAGTTAAAAGAAATACTTATCAAAGCAAAGATGAGATCAGTTTACTCATACAAAGGCTTGAAATACATTTAAATCTGTATACTATTTTATACTATGTCGATGTAATTATAAAACCAATACCATTTTCGAAGTGGGTATACTTGCAGCACTTTGCACGACTAAATTACCAGGCGTGCCCACGGGCAGCATAAAACAGTAAGAAGCGGAAATACCTCCCGCAAGATTGTACCACATCGGATTTCGGTGAATTTGTTTAGCCTGTACAAAATAATAAAATGCAATGTAATCTATGCATAGTTTTAAAAAACCACCATTGCATCCACCATAATTCACAAGTAAAAGTTTTAAAGTTGTACGTTTTTCTTGCTCTGCAAACGTTATTAAAAAATATAAAAACTTTTAGTATTAAATTTAAAAACTATTTTTAATACTCACTAGCTCCATTGCGAGTGGTACGAAAACATTGCAGACCGCAACATTTGAAGCAAAATTCGTAACAAACGTAACTGCCAAAATAATAAGGAAAAGAACAACAGCATTGGGGCACACTTTCAGCATGGCCATCGACTCTCCAATTTTTTGATTCAAACCACTTTTCTTAGCTGCGTCAGAGAGTGCAAAGCCACCTCCTACAGACAGAATTAAGATGTTTAAAGAATGTAACAAGCTCCTTTCGCCTGTTGTTTTTGCTGTATTTATCTCTATTTATTAGTTTTAAAAATGACAGTTTAAATAAATATATCTTGCCACGCTAACGTGAAGAATATCTCACACCTTAAACATAAAATATTGATTGTATTAATTACAAAAGCCAACTTACCCAGAAGAAACATAAAGCTGTATGGTAAAGAAGCATCCATTTTTTTCCAGTCAAGAACAGAGGAAGCTCGTACTTTAGGTAGTTGTTCATAATCTAAAAAATTAAAAATACGGAACTGATTTTCTTTTTCAGTTTTTCCCTAATTTTATTCTTAATCTATATTTGATAGACAATAATAATGACGTGTAATTATCACTATTGATGTAATATGAAATAAATAAATAAATCATTTGTTTTACTTACATTTTACTGTAAAATTTTTGAAGAACGACAAGTTTGATGGAGATACAAACATTAAAAATCCTACTAAACCTGCTAAGGCCGAATCTCTTATGCTGAAACATAAAAACATTTTTTAAATACTTATTACTAGCAAATTTAGTAAATAAATATAGGAAATCAGTAGTTTAATTCGTTGGAATAAAACTTACAACTTGGCCGGTCTATGAAATGTCTCTTCTAAAATATCACCCCATCCTAGGAACATTTGAGGAGAGCGGCAAAAGAAAAAAATCATCGAGCCACCAAACAAAAGAATAACCATCTGAAACCAAAAATATTAAATCCATATACAATTTTAACACTGGTGGAGCCAAAGAGATTTAAAAAAACAACATATGGAGTAAGCATAGTTGACACATCACTTGAGAGATCTTCACATAATCCTCACTTACGCTATCTGTGGACAGTCTCTAAACCACATGTCACTATAATTGTTATTAAAATTGTTAATAGAGTCATTAAATAATATTTTTGTTTTTTTTTATTTCATCTTATGACTGTTTAGTTTATTTTATAACAAAAGATGGAGCTTATTATACTCGTGATTTTATAAAATGCCAATACATGGACACAGAGCGGCGCACTAAATTTGACAACTCGAATTGAAACAGTGATGATTTATTTATAATCAAAACAATTTTAGACTTTAGCTTACATATTCCCAAAATGTTATGCTTCCCAACTTGTCCCAGTTAGCGTCAACAGCTGCCTTCGCAGCCGCTTGACCTTGAGGAGTTACAAGAGCTTGTTTTGCGGCGGCGCTGTTTGGTCTGAAATTGAATGTCTATCGTTATAAAGGATTTCTTATTAAAAAAAATGACTTAACCCTTAACAACTTTCTCACCTCAACCAACCTAAAAACAATATGACCATGGAGAAAAACGTGGCAGCCTCCAAAAAAATCATCATCGGAACGGTAAATGCAGAGAATTTAGGAAATGATAAATATTCAGGCACTTTTGGGTACGCTCTGTAACATAAAACTATATTTACTTTTCATTCTAATCCGGGAGAACTTAGGAATTGTTTATTATGAAGTAGTAATTGAATACTCAGCATTTAGAGATGGAGTACCTACACGTTTTACTACATTTTATCTGCTTAAACTTGTGAAATAATACTAGGTGACGTTTAATTCAATAAAAGAAATCTCTTACTTTACTAGAAGTCCTTTCATAACTAAATTAGTTGCGGTACCAACTAGAGTGCCAATACCACCTGTGGGATATTGAAAAATTCTGATTACGTATTAAATGAACACGGTACTTTCCCACAAACATTGATAACTATTGTAAAGATAATTTTCAACCTTCAAAGGTTTTCATGGATATAGTATACATGCATTTTGATTTTGATTATCTAAATGTAGGTGTGGAAGATTTTAATGTATGATTCAGCTCGCGTAGTTTACCCTAGATCGTTCGTATAAAAGTTATTATTTTAAACAAACGCTAACCTATTGTCGCTGAGTAAGTAGTGGCACAGAAATAGCAAGTAGTTAGGTCAGATGCAACTCTTTCTCCCTCGGAAGTATATTCAAAGATCTTCATCAATTTTTGCTGAAAATTAAACCAAAACTCTAGAATACAAATTCATAATTGAGAGACATGTTAATTTTAAAAATAATAGACAGGAAAGTCCTTACTTCTTCAAAAACTTTTAAAACAGCGAAGTTAATAGGCACCATCATCGTTACTGCAGCAGTATTAGTTATCCACATCGAAACAAACATGGTTACAAGAGACATTGAAAGAAGAAGCCTGCAAAGAACCACTCATTAAATCACGTTTGAAATAAAGCTTACGAAATAAAAATTTCGCTTCTCTTTCCTGTCACTTTAATTGGTTGTATCACAACCCTGTAGCGCCGTACACTCTCCAGCTCCACAAATCATCTAAATATGTTAGTTGATAAAACAAATTTATTAGTTACCTCATATGAGTGAACCCAATGGTCCTAACCGCAAAGTAAGCAAGACGCACGTGAAGACCAGACTGCTCCACACAAGCGGCTAATATAAGACTCCCCAGGAACATCATTAGACTGTCCTATAAAATAAAACAAACGTGAACACACTAAATTACAAAATTAGCATGGTATGGTATTCTACCAAAAGCAATTAGACGTAACAAGGAGATATTTACATTTATGGAAGGGTTCATAGATCACCATTATTAAGAAGTAACCGGAATTCAGCACGGTACATTGCTTAGGAAGATAACCAAAGGTATATAAACTATTTCGACTTTGAACACTGTTCTTAAACACCGATTAAGTTTTCATCATAATGTTGAAACTTAGGAAAGGACTTATGTTAAAATATACTTACACTGATATACGCTGCACAAGTTGCACTTGTGCTATTAACTCCAGTTAAAGGAAATAATATGACTGGCAGGAATGACGTCACCGGCAAGGGAATACACTCAGTTACCCAGAAGCAGGCCATAATAACCAGGCAGAATGCACACCAGTGATGAGGCTTTAAAAAAACAAAAAAAGGCCTTATAACTTTGTAAGCGATGTGCTTTTTGCTGCCACATTTATATAATGAGTAGAGTATACAATGATGACAGAAAAATAATACATTTTACCGCCCAAAAAAATTTCTGACGATTTCTTAGTTTTATTTTTAAAAATTGCTTACCAGAGTTGGCGGTGGTAATATTATCAGGAGAGAAAATAGAGGAATAAACACGCAGCACACTCCTCTCCAATGCACACCCACGAAAATTTTTAATTTTTCCTTCCCCGACATACGCGGTTCTTCCGGTGATCCAAAGCTAAAGAGTCAAGTCATTAGGGTGCGTTTACACTGACACGCGCTTGGATAGAATGGAGCAATGTAAATATTTGTGTTTCCATTGCAGCAAAGGCTACTTAGAAGTTATCCCTAATCCGCTAGTCATTGCCTCGATGAAAATAATCTCTATAACTAATGGCTGCTCTCGGGTTTGCCGATAGCTCCTTTTCCCACTAAGGACCGCGCTCGTTTGCTCAGTACAGTTAACGTGTGACGTCATAGAGAAATCGGCAAAGCTATAAAATCTAGAAGTGGATAAGAGCTTCATCCAAAACGCTACCAGTTTACGCAATAATTCTTATTTCAAAAATAATAAAAAAAGTACTTACATCATCTTGACTGTCCTCTTATTTTATTTATTATAAAATAAAAGATAAGCCTATTATAAAAATAATCAATAATCTATGTTATAAGTAATCTCTATATTATAACAATGGGTGTTGTTTCTTACAAAATGTAATTTTAACTGACAGATATTCGAATAGAACAATTCTTTCTTTTTAAATTTAAAAATCTTCGAAATACTTTTCGACCAATTATATTTTTATCGAGTATTTGTGAATTGATTAATGTATTTCCGATTGCAATATCTCGATATCATTACTATATAATTAATGTCTTTCGAATAGTTTGATCAATAATTTAAAAAACCTAGCCGTACTGCGAATGACGTATAACTAACTCTTTTGCATCTATTACAAAGTGACGTAAAAAAGGCTGTTAAGGCATCCCTGTGCGAGGGTTATTAGGGTCGTGATTGGGGGCCAAGATCGCTTATCAAAACGATCCTGGGGAGACGGTGATATAGAGTGGTCCTATGATAACATAACAATGTAGAGCCACAGGGAGAGTTCTGTCTCTTCTGGGAAGTTTATGTGGCTAGGGTTCCTGTGTGTTCCTTAGAGATCCCGGAACCCTCTGCTATTTGGATTGCCACCAAGGGGGTTTAATAGTTCAAATTGCACATAACCCTACCTACCCCAAAGAGTTGTATCTTTAAAAGATACCCCCACTCCAGACCAAACAAAGATAGGATTTATTTTTATTTTTAGGTCATTCGCTTGTTAACAATAAAATTGACATATATCCATGAAAACATAAATTTAATGTACTAGTAAGTTGCGCGATTCAATAATATAAAACAACGATCATAAAATAAATACGCGTGAGTTGTATCCAGTGAAAGCATACCAGACGCAGTTAAGGCCCGGCAACAGGCGGGTTTGCGCAGCCCTGGCGAGCCGGGCCACGTGAGAGTTTTTGTTCCCGCCCGCCCGTCAGTTGGGCGGCTCGTTCGTCCCGAGCGCGCGTCTTCATTATTCCTTCTCTGCGAATACCGCGAAAATCGAGTAACTAATTATCCTAAATTCTATGTTCCAACAGTTCTATAACATTTTATTAATAAATACACGATATCAAATGTGTTAATGTAATAATAGTTTGTGTTATAATGTGCTATTAAACCTCGCTGTGAAAAATGCATGAAGTTATTAAATATTCATGATAGCATCTCAACAGTTCCCGAGAACCCGAAACGCTTCGGTTTGATCAACAGGTCAGATGTCATTCATTAATATTTAAATAGGGTTGCCATCTGTTTTATTGTGTACTTAATCATAATGCAAACTGACAAAAGGTTTCGATGCAATAAGTTTAAACTAATTAAGACCGTCTTAACTCATGTACCATCGTCTGGTGATAGCATCGACTAGTTTGAGACCCTTCTAGCTTAGACTATCTTAAATGAGTTTAATTAAATTAACTCAAATTAAAAAAAAAACATAAATCATGTGGAGAAAGTTATTCCAATAGGTAGTAAGTGCAGTAGATTCTGATCTATTTGCCACTAGAAAGTTGTTTTATCTGGGGAAAAGCGTATCAAATCATTTTTTATCGGTTGCTGATCACATAAGGTAGAACTATTTCTACAAAAGCGCTGGTATCAAGGTTTGTTCTATCAGAAAATGTATAAAACCTACATATGAATAAACGATGATATAATAGAAAAAAAATGACAAGCCAGTTACAGTATAAGAAGTAATTTGATCATAATTAAGTTTGACTAATGCCCACCGGTTATAACTTTGTCTGTCTATAGTCAATAACCGGCATTTTATTTTACTAATGTTATAATTGCATAAGTTTGGATGGATGGATGTTTGTTAGAGTTTGTAGAATAAACTGCAGAACATAGTCCGGAAGAACACGAAGACTACTACTTTTGTTTTATTTAATGCCAAAAGGACGGAGTCGCTGGCGACAGTTAGGATTAAATAAGTTAGACAGTAACAGTAGCGTGAAATAATTGTCTACTTTTTTTATTTTCATAATAATCAACTAAATCATTTAGAAATGCATACAGAACAACAGATTTATGATACTTGTGAAAAACAATAAAAGATACGATAAAAAAATAAAATAAAAAAATATTGCTTGTGTTAAAATGCAGTAGATTGGTATACTTGCAATAACTATAAATTATACTTCATAATGCGAATTCCTTTTGTAAAACTTTTTTTATTCAAAGGCAAAGAAAGTCAAAATTTTTATAGCCGTAGATAATTTATTTAAAGAATAGAATGTTTTAAAAATAGAACAAGCGGTTCTACCAATATTCGAAGAAACTCTTTAATTTTATATTTTACAACACAAACAGACAGTAAGTATTCATATAATTGATTGTATTCACGTCAACACGTTCCTAAAATTTTATGTTTTCACCGATTGTTTCCACTACCGAAACACTAAACTAGAACATTATTCTTGGTATCAAAGATAATTAGTGAAATTACAACCATTACCCGGAACGGATATAACCATTACCCGGAACTTTCTAGTGGAATTTAAAAAAAAATAGTAAGACTACTTAAACTTAAAACATATAAAGTAATTATCTATGCGTTCTTCAATATTATGTAGGGGATAGTCTAGAAGAATAAGAAAGCTTAATTTTTCTTTTTAATTCCACAAGGACAAGAAGCGCAATTATCTTTAAAATCAGTATATCATAACCGTTTTTGGTTAAAAAAAAAACATTTTCTGCAAGCCAGCATTAACCTTGGTGTAAATTAGTGTCAAATAGTTAGTAAGTATTTTTTTCAACTTCCGCCATTCAGTAATCTACCAACCCCAAGTAATCTATTTTCACTCACACAATACAGCTTTTTTATTTTTTTTTTCGAAAGTCTGAAAATGATATAGTACTAGTACTAGTACTAGTATACGAATGTTTTACAGAGTAAATCCACTACAAAGCTTAAACAAATGGAGCGTGTATATCAATGTTGGGAGGGTTACATATTGAAAGGTACAGGTACATTATCAGTGACGACCGTATCGCCTGATGGAAACATCTGATTAGGCAATACCTTGTCGATATCACTTTGACACTGATTGGAAGCTTTATTTTTGTAAAAATTTTGTTTATATTTATATTTTACGTGCTTTCGCCCGCAAACTTCGGTAGCGCAAATTTGGACTACCCATTACGTCATTTTCACAGCATAGAATTTAAAAAACGTAGCCTATAATATGCTTATCCATGTCAGCTACCCTCCAGTGAAAGTCCTTTTTAAATCGGCCCAGCCTTTTCGGAGGTTACGCGGAAACAACGCGTCTTGCGGACAGATAGGCAAAAATGTATTAAATGCGATTTTCGTTATCAGCAACGCAAATACGTCATCTTCCCGAAATCTGGAATTTTTCCTTTCACTTCAATTTTATTATATTTATACATATATCAAATTTATTTATATATATGTATAAATATAATATATTTAGAGGTAGAGTTCATAACAGCATTAGTAGACATTCGTATGGCTTAGTCGACCTGTGCAATAAACAGAAGAAACGGGTAAAGTGGAAGTTATTCTCGCCCTATTTGAATAAGGAAACGTTAAGAAGATAAAGTGATTTGTCGGGAGATGGCATTCAAATTTTGTAGGGCCTCAGCAGTGTTAAACATGTTTTAACTGATCTAAGTAATTGAAATGGATTAACGAGGATATCAATCACATCTGACAGGACAATGGTATTGATTGGCAGACAAACCATTTGCTAGCAAAACAAGCTCAAGCGTCTGCTGCACTGCCCACATATCAGTCAATATGTGCGCCAGATCAAGATGTTTGTTATTACTATCTTTTATTAATGTTAACCGATATATCTTCTCGGGTGATTAATTTTAACAGAACTGTTTTCAACAGAAAAACAGACATTACATGTTGTACCTATTATAATAAGATATTGATCATTAAATAACACCAAACTAAACTTGTCTGATTATTCATCGTACTTTATGTTCTTGTAGGTCTTTCATGGGTGCTTCGATACTTCGGTCCTTCTTTGCTCACTTCGCGGATGTATCATTTAGTGAGAGACTAAACAATCCTATAACTGACTTAACGATGATAAATCGAAGCCATTAGACCTCGCTGACAATAAGAAAGGTAAAAATACAGTTCGACTTCAGTTCTGACATTGCGTGCTACTTTTTTATTAAGCTAAATTTTCTATTGGATGATCCGACCCACAAACTAACGATATATAGATTTTAATTGTAAAACGGATTATCCCAGCAATATCCCGACTAGTTTAGATTCGTCACGTACACCGCTCTATCTATTTTTATCGGCAAACAATAGTGAACTGTTTATTTATGTAATCCAGATTTAGGTTGATGAAATTTTTGAGCTGGTTATATCATTGTTTAATAAATTTTGATATTACAATGTCGAACAATATTGAATTTTTGCACTGACATCAACTATTTTATTTGTCGTTGAGATGTGCTTAAACTCCAATCTATAGATATTAAATATCTATTTTTTTAACTAATAGACAAAATTCAGAGGTTTTTTTTATATTTTGCACATTTTATCAGAAATCAAAATGCTTGAAATTCACTGTACACTCAATGCCAAAAATGTTGTATTGTTTAAAACTTCAAGAATAAAAAGCGTTAAATCGAATACATGCCATTGTGATTGTCAGCTTCGCAATTTGTACAGGCTTACACTTATTTACGTTACGGCCTCTCGCGTTCGACACTACCCGTTGACAGACGAGACAAAAAAAGAAGAGCCAAATTTAACAGACGAGACCGGGAGCGACACACTTTACGACGAATACAATATTGTTAGTTTAAAAGTTTATTTTCTAGTCAAGCACCATAGCTCTCCAAAGACAATAGATTTGTCTACCATTCTCAATAAATATGTTTTATACACTTTTCTCTTGACTCCTTCTATTCTTGCTATTTTCTATATAACATACACTATTTTTTTTGACAATTCATACTCATCGCGATAAACAAGATGGTCAACTTTCTAAAATACCAAAGAAGAACATTTTAATTCGATTTAAAATTCTGTATTAACTAGTACCAACCCTGTACGGTGAGTAGCATTGAACCATCAACCTTGTCAAGACGAAAAACAAAGCGAACATTAAAATCCTAATAACGATGATATATTAATAGAACGTAACCCCACGTTTCGATATCACGCTCACACATCCCGCGTCAATAACAGACACGTCTTCTCCTGGAACCCAATTATCTTAAAATGAGGACATGAATGTATTCATTAAATTGATGTCCTTATCACAACTAGATCTTAAAGTCAGATATCCTTTAGTTTCAATAGTACAGGACTGCACATAGGTTGTCTAGGCAAAACTGAGAACTACAGTTTTTTTTTTACATAATATAAGGTGGCAAACGAGCAAGCGGCCACCTGAATCCCATATGATGATGATGATGCCCATAGACGCAATCCGCAATTGCAGATGCGTTGCCTACCCTTAATTGACGGAGGAGGAGACACAGATTAAGAATAAATTTCCCCTTCCCATGCGTCTCCTCCACCGTCAAATCCACTTTTCCTTCCCATCCTTTCCTCTTAAAGGGTGGAAAGGGAAAGGGACTAAAATTATTCCTCCGGCACCACACTCATCAGACGAAACGCGGAATTGCTTCCACTTCACGGTTTTTTCTGTGTGGTCGTGGTATTACGAGCGAGCCTGCCCATTCGTGCGAAGATGTTAAAGCGGACTCTACCACTGTTTAAATTACAGTACCAATTTTGCATTCAGACATCAAACTTAACTCTACACTTAAACTGAAAATAGCGGTCTTGTGCTGGGTTTCTGAAGTTTCTATCGATTTTATTATTACCTAGTGATTAATTAGTTTTAGGTTTAACTAATTTTCAACGGACCAAAACTCAAGTTAGGTTATCCAAGAACACTAAGGAATGGTTAAACGTAGCTCATTAAACTGATGGAACTCTAAGATTGATTGAAATATTGATAAGATTGATTTATTAAATCCATTTCAGATATATTGCGAATGATATTATAATGAGTCATGAAAAGCTGTTAAAGCCAAATAAGTAGTCATATGGAAAAGTTGATAATATTAGTGATGTATAGAGAGCGACGGGCGTTGGGCGTCAGTTCGTCGTCTCAGACGCCGCGCCGGCCCCTTGTCGCCTTGCGTTAGTGCCTGTCATGCATTCCACTAATGCGAGTTGACTTCATCGACAAAAATGTCTCGCCATTTATGAAATGAAAATGAGAAACTTAATATTCATTACGTAATGTCTGCCCACTGCTTCTATAACGCGTTTTCACTTCATTCTTATAACAATGTATTTAGACGATACATATATATTTGCATCTTCAGATTAATTAATTTTTTTCATACGAGTTGCTGAAGTTTCCATTTATTTAATGGTTGCCTAGTGATTCATTATTTTTAGGTTAAAATTTCAAAGGAATATAACTCATGTTAAAACCTATCTGGGAAACTGGCCGTCAATCTATAATTTCACTAATTGTAGTGATTTAATTAATTTAAACATTATTAAATTAAGGTTATAGAGTGATGAAGGTTCTTGGAAGTCGTCCAAAACTTATCGTTGTCAGATAGAATTAATTTTAAGTAGTATTAAGCAATTATCATTTTTACTCGTACAATCAACTCGATAATATCGTATGAATCGAAAACACTACAATAAAAATAAATGTATAACTGTTTTGTTTTAAAATTATAATTTACTCGATGTTTGCAAAACTTTAAGTGAAAATTTAATCGAGTAAAACGGTTTCCTCGCAATTTTTCAACAATAGCAGCAAGAACTGTTAGCACAATAAACTTAATTTAAGAAATGCGAGTTAAATGAAATTTCTTTGCAGACTAACCTTGGGGATCGATTCAATTTGATCGAATGTAAAACACAATGTCTATTACTGCACGCCAACGCCTGTCGGAGCTCTACCGAAAGAATTTTACATTATCTTCTTGAATGCAATCGTTAAATTTAAACATATACGTGCATATACAATAGTCCCTAACCCAAATAGGTGAACACGAAGTTTGTAAGAAAACTTTAGAAATTCCCTGTGTTTTAAGAATTAGCGTGTTTTAAGTGGACAGTTTTCGTTGCATTTGTTAACTTGGAGAGAAAATTCTTTCTTTTATTTAATCTGCCAGTCTCTTTGAACTGTTTCGAACAAGAATAAAACCATAAACACTCGACACTGGCCGAATCCACTATTGGTTTTTATTTATAAAAACGCTGAACCTTAAAAGGTTCAAAAAAAAAAAAAATTATTTCACATTCTATTAGAGCCGGAGTTAGTCGTTAGTCTGTTGTAGGTTAGTTGATTTTAAATACCAATGCATTTACTTCAAGATAATAATTTACGAATTATAGGTATACAAAAAAATTTAGATTTTTTATTGATATAATTTGAATTAGTCGGTTATGAGGTCAAGTGGATTACGTGTTGCTATTCTTTATATCAAAACAAATCATAAACAATATACTAATACTAAAAGTATGGATAGATTTTGTTGCCAAGAATTTGTTTCTACAAAGCTGAATCCAAAATAAGATTCCACAATCTCTTTTAGATATAATCCACATTATGATAATCTATCATAGAAAATATTAAATAAATATCCACTATTAAGTAATTACAGATTTGGCATTCGAACCTTTTTTGTGTATGTATCTATACATATAATAAAATTGGAGTGTCTGTGATAAAAAAGAAAAATTTCAGATTTCGGGAAGATGCTGTATTTACATTTCTGATAACGAAAATTGCATTTAACTTTTTTTTGTCTGTCCGCTAGCCGCGTTTGTTTAGGGTAATCTTCCGGATTTTGACTAAAGGGTAGCTGACATAGATGGGCATATTACAGGCTACTTCATCTTAATATTGCAGGGGCGAAGTTGCGGACAACAGCTAGTTTAAGATAATTACGTTTTGTGTTATGTGCACTGTTGAAATTAAAAAGGTATGTAAATTCAGTCGTGATATACATTGAATCCTACATCATTAAAACATTTGAACAATATCGTTAAAAACTTGATTTAATATTCTCTATTCTAATTGATTCTTACTTGATTTTTTTAAGCTTCATGAGGTCGTTGCTCTTTCCAAATATTGCTCAACATATGAAGTATATTTTACCTTTCATCTTTTAATTTAGTACAGAGTATAGCGATTTGTCTACGAAAACTGTTTTATAATTAGATGAACCGTGTTCCATACTAACGTAACTGTTTCGTCATTTTACAATTTCCTGCACGTAGACTGTCTAATGCACACATGTGGAGTTTTTACGGTAGACACAATAACTAAAAATATTTGGTAACAATTTAATAATTGGGAGTTTAATAAATAACATTAATAAAACTAAATATTTAAAGAGAATTTGAGATCAAACGCAAGTTAGTTATGGGATTTATTGACAAGGATAAAATTGCTAAAATAAGCGGACGTTATTTTTAGTTTTATTGAATGCTCTATTTAATGCTTATTTTTAGTAACCGATGTCGTTGTATATTAATACTATCTATGGATAAAAATCAATACTATGACAAAGCAACAGTTTAAATATATAGTAAATATTCTAGTATATTGCATTGTTACTTTATTTTTTAAACTTTATATTGTAACCTATAACTAACTTTTAATATAAATATGAACTGTGCAGTGCCAATATAAACATTGTATGTTTAATTGCACCAAGCTGTGTTAACACCATTATGTAAAAATGTTTTCGTTGAAATAAATAAAATAAAATGAATGTTTGTTTGCTACATATCGCGAACACATTAATAGATATCGATGAAATTTGGCAATTGTTTTTTTTTCAGGCGGACGAAGTCGCGGGAAAAATACTTTAATATTACCATGAGTTCTGTTGCCGACATAAAAGTAAAATTATCACATCTTTGTTTTCAAAAAGGTCAAAATGGATGACAGTTTGTTTTTGCACAAATGTTTTAACAGTGGAAACTCAGGGTTAGTGACAACCATTCATTCGTCCGCAGCTTCCTGGAGTTACTAGATAGCTTTTAGTTTATTCCAGGAATAACGAAAGTGGTTTTGTTAGAATAGTAAACCTAGATTCCATTCATATCTCTGCCCTAGGAATAAACAAGAAATTGTTATAATATATTTTTTGTTCGGAGATTGAATATCTTACTCTTTCTAATATTATAAATGCGATAGTTTAGTTTAGATGGATGGATGGATGTTTGTTAGAGTTAGTAGCCTGAACGGCTGAACAGATTTCGATTAAATTTGGTACAGATGTGGAGGATAGTCTGGAAGAATACATAGGCTACTCACTATTGTTTTTTTTTAATTCCACGCAGACGGAATCGCGGGCGAAAGGTTTTCATTTATAAATTAACTATGATTTAGTTCATAGGCTTAAAACATTCAGTTATTAGTGTTGTTGTGTTCTTTTAACTCCTAACTTCAATTGAACTTTGATGGACATAATAAATCTTGCATTTAATAGTCTAAACATCGCTTGTTATGTCTTCTGAGATTCATTTGTTTCCTTTTTTGCTATTAGACTGTATTCGTCGACAGATGTCGGGTTGTTGAGACGAAAGACACTGTAGTACCTATTATCGTCGGCTCGTAAACGCTGAATGACGTCATTTCGCAAGGAGGACGTCTGAGATCTCAGTTTAAGAACCACTACACCGGCAATAAACCAGTGCCTTTATCTTATCTGATCCGTCTTAAAGAGAAACTCAGTGGAAAACAATAAAACAACATAAAAAAGTTTACGTGAGCAATTAAAATGATAAAACTCTTTGAATTAGTTTCTTACTTTTTTTAAAGATGCCACATCAGTTAAGGAATGCTGGTTGTTTGAACCGATTTAATGTGTTTCAATTTATTACGTCAAAATTGTTCAATAATTTACATATTTTTCGTATTTTACGAAGTAGATATTTGATGTTTGAAAACAATCGATTTCATTTAATTTTAGCAGTAAGTAAGTACTGGGGTGAAGTTTCGAAATGATGTATTAGATATACAAACGTTGTAAAACATTGAGTCTGATGGTACGCCTTTCACTTCCTTAAAACAATGCAAACGTTTGCGTCACTTACCAAAGGGATACATGGCTCCTTTCCTACACCTGTACCTTTTAAGCACACTATGATGATAAGTAAATGTTTCAAGTTTGAGACTACGTAAGAGGACATTATAGATTGAAACATTTCTTTTTTTTCTGAGGTTTAAAGAGAAACCTATCTAATGACAACAGAACAGAATTATTGACTAAAATGATTTTAGTATTTTTTGTGTAATTTACTACATGTTATGTATTTGATTTAACCGTTAATACATTATTAAAATTGGGCAGTCCCCGATGTGCTAATCGGCCCGCCGATCTATCAACCTAATGGGAAACAACCTTAAAATTAGTTTGCATATTACATGCGGCGTGTGTTGTTGCAAAAAAGTAAGTTATTATAAATTACTATAAAATCTGACATCCAAATTTAATAAAATAGGTGTTAATTCCTTTATCGTTTACTTGTTTTCACATTTCTTGTTTAGTTTACATGACCTTCAATCATGCGAATGCATTAAAACCGCCTCAAGTTCGCGCCAAAGACAACAAAATTGAGAGCGTTCTGCTATAAATTATCCGGCGTTTAATAATAATAGAATGATTTATTAGTTTTTCTGTATGACATTGTGGTTAATCAAATATTCAACAAGACATTTTCGAGGTTTCATTTGATATTAATGCAAGGATTGAATGCTTTTTACGTTTTATCAGTTCAGAGACAAAAACATCTCGGAGACGTTTATTGCTGTGATTAATGAGAAGTAAATTCACGAAACGCTAATGTAAAATTGCTACTTTGCTACATTTGTTAAATGTAAATCGATAAACGTCTAATGGGTGACGACAAACTATGACTCATTCGTAATACTTGCCAAACGCAATTATATACAAAGAAAACCAAAATACATAGAAAACAAAAATGTGTTTAAAATACATCATCTCCCCCACCTTATCCTACTCCCGTAGGGCGGCGAATGTCTGAAATATATATTACTTATATTAAAACCGCGAAAGCATGTATGGATATTTGTTACCACTTAACTCCAGAACAGCTGCAAGGATCTTGACAAAATCTTGTAAAGGTGTAGAACATAATCTGTAACTATCGACATATTATCTATCTGTCTAAACCGTGCGAAATATACTAAAATGTAGGGACATCGAAAATTTACCAGGTCATATACACGGCACTTATTTTAATAGCTAAGTAGTGGAAATTTTACTGCTTTCCAACGTAAAAGTTGCCATTTAAAGGTTAATAAAATAACTACACTAACGAGGCATACTCCGTAGTTCATAAACGTGACACCAGATCTTGATGTCCTATCCTACTTAATATAATTTTCTAAAGTAAACGATTGTGCTGAAGCATACTGAATTAAAACGGCCCGGGGAGCAATCTTTGTTTGATAGTGATTACGGATTTTGATAACACTCTTTATCAAATACTCTTTTATTGTATTGTTTGTAAGACACGGATTTCTTAGGTAATTTACTGAAGTAATGCGGTAGTTTGAAAAAAAAAACGCATTTTTCACATTACCGCATTACTTCAGTCAACCCGTGAACACGGCGAATGCAACTGTACCGAAAAATCGAGAGCTCAAACAACCCAATCGTCATAAAAAACCCGTATCATACGAACATTATATCTGTAAAAACTACGACAGTAAACTCTTTAATTATTCAAACTATGCACTAAGCAGTACATTTGTAACCTTTTATGATGCAGTTGTAAATAAGAACCCAGTGTAGAAACTAATTCGTATTGTTTTCTAGTTTTGTTTTTTTATTTTGTTGCAGGTTCCGGAAATACCTGATAGATGGAGACTGATAAAATGTCAACAGCGTCGTCGACGGGGGCAGAGCGACGACCGCTATTGCAAGCTTTGGTCATCGAGCGCCGCATCCTCTTCGCTTGTACGGTTCTCGTCGGCCTCTGCACGTTCATCTGGATAGCTGCTGTCTGTACGGAGAAATGGGTGCATATTGAAGGAGGCAAAGGTTATTTTTTACTTCACTATTCTTTACTGCGTTTATGATTGTTCAATGACTAAAAAACTCAGCAATTACGGAGGAGTGCTGGCAGCTTGTCAATCTAGTCACCGCCATATGTCGACGATGCCAAGTTTATCACGATTAATGGCACAGAAGAAGGGAAAAGATAATGATATAATATCACCCCTCTTCTTATCAGAAGATCGTTATTATCGTCAGCCCTTTACCATGAAAATTTACAGAACTAACAGAATTAATCTTATTTTCATCCAAAACATAATCTTGTAAAGTAAATCAAACTCGAATGTTTACTTTGCTCCGCGAATCACACATAAAAGCGGTATCATCTCATCTCGACCAATCTGCCACACTAAATTTTTAAATGATGTATAAATAAAATTAATCTTTTCTGGCACAAAATTTTTGTAAATATTATTGAATCCCTCCACGTGCGAATGTATGGACGATGACTTGGATTGTGCATCTGGACTGTTATGTTGAACATAATAATTGTGTGAGGAAGTTGTCAACTGTTGAGTGCGAGATCCAAGGCGCAGTCGGGAACGTATTATTAATTACGGACGTGTGGCAGTGGGGTCGACGAACGTCGGTCTATTTCTGTAGACCGTACGCAGATCGAGTAAGTGATTCCACATAGATATAATGATATGAGATTATTTTATTTTCGGCAAACGTAGTAGATAAAGCTATTAGATCCGTGACACACTGTCGCGAAAGCGAAGCGTAATGTGACATAAAAATTAAACGAAAATGTACCGTATAGTTGGCTTCAATCAAAATTATGTTTTGAGATGTAAATATAGCTTCTAAATAGTTCTTTGTAATAAATCAAATACTTGGAAGGTGTATATAAAAATGAGGTTGATTCGGTTCAAATTCTTTTTCGCAAAAGGGCAATAGGAGTTTCAGAAGTGCTAGAGGACAGTTATTTATTTATGGTTTTCTTTTGTTTCAGGTGTATACCTTCCATCGAGAGGTATATATTTGATGTGGAGTAACTCTGGCATGTGGGAGATTTGTCGATACTTATTCCATCCCGCGCCGACTTCGCCTGTCAAATATAACGGTACCGCTGGCACTACTACACCTCGGCCGTACGACGTTGAGGGTATGGTCGGTGAATATTTTACAAGTAAGTGTAATAAATTATAAATTCACTTAGAGCGAACTTTTGGTAGTGGACCACCGTGATTGACTAAGGCCTATTCACCTTCAACTCAGTGGAGACATGTAGTGAGCTGGTGATGATGAAAGTTACGAAAATTTAACCTGTTTAAAACTATATTTTTTCTCAACAATTAACAAAGCAGTTTGGTATCTTTTATATCTATAATCAAGAACTTCGTGTTAATATCTCATGATGGTTAGTTATTTTAGTTTCACCACTCGAAAATAGAAACCGTCTGTAAAATTTCGTCCCAAAATAGACAATGATTACATTTCAGCTCTCAAGCATTACAAAGAAATTGATTTATCTGACAGCCTGTGTACAAATTGCGTGTAAATTGTTACCTAAATATCGTTATTCTTGTTATACATAACCACTCTTTACAGCTGAATAGTTTATGTCTTACCATCTTAGTTACTACGCGCTTCTGCTTACATAAAAAAGATAGTTGACTTAAGAAATAAACAAACCGATCTGTAGAGTTTGTTTGAATAAGTATTTTTACTAAGAAACAGAGAAAACAAGTTCGATAGAAAAGTAAACCAGCGGGAGTTAATGGAGTAACCGAGTGAGATAAAGCAGAATGCTGTGAAAAAAAATAAAACGAAATTCTTCAACCTTTGCGTAACATTCTCGCTAATGGACTTGTACATACATCACTCTATTAACAAGAGTGTATCTTTGTTTGAATTGAACTTTTTTATTCATATGTACGTCCGTTTGCGTACGTGATTGAGTTTAATAGATTACCCTAACATTTTTAAGATTGGAAGAGAGTTGTTTACTTTTTCGAAAATTGGGATATTCGTAGCTGCTTTATTTTTATCCCTTTGCATGGTGCGGGTTTAGTTTTGAATAGCTTCGCTTAAGCGTTCATTAAAGCATTCCCGTAGACATTGTTATGAACGAATAAATTGGATACTTAAGTGCGAGTTCATAAGATTTTTCTTCGCGTGTGTAAAATATAGCTAAAGGTACTAAATATCTGTTAAACTTCTATCACAATTAAAGATTTTTTACGTTACTTTAAATTTTAATAGAATAAAACTGTACTTATCTGCAACAAGAGTATTTCTGCGTTATTTTTATAACTAACAGGAGATTGTATCTAATTTTAAACCAAAACAAATCACGATGATTGACTCGAATTTATTCTTGTTTGAATTAAAATCCAAATTAATTCGCTTTCATTAGTAGTTTAATTTTAAATGCTATAAATATTAAATGAAAGATAAACCTTCTCTGAGTTTTTAATCTACGTTTTAATATCTTTTGATATTTATATTTCCGACGTAACAGATAAAGCTCGGCATCAGTGACAAATTAGTGGGCATTAAAAGCTTCGTTATATTTGAAATAATGAGCTTGGTAAAACGTTGGTAGCGACTCTAAAGTACTGCAATCTGCAGCAAAATGTTTATTTTTAAAAATTGATATTTAAAAGCAATCCACATTTTACGACCTAACGACGGAAATAGAGCGTTCAGTGCTAGTGGATAGTTAGATGGAAAAAAAGATTCCCTCTTAACTTCAACCAGTTGCTAAATTCTGTAGGAATTATTCAACTAATTATTCATATCTTCGAAATTCCATCATTTTTAGATATCAAGGTCATTCGAAACGACGTCCAGGGATGCCCACAATATTTTCCCGGAGAAATAAAAAGTTCATACAGCTCGACCCACACAATAAGATTTATAGTCACCGATAAAAATACCACGTGGTTTTTTCAAGTCGCCACTGGCCTATATCCATATAGCTATACCGACGTTACGTAACTCGATAAATAAATAAACAAAAGGCACATTGCATAGTTAACGCTACGGAAACAGAAATGACTACAGAAATAACATCGCTTTTTAAAACTATCGGCTGATTTTGCTCCGAGCAACGGCGGAGTAATCACGGCAACAATAAAAATTATATGATGCTTTTCCTTGTTAAACATCCGAATGAGACATTCTATAAGAAATTGAATTTAACTAATAAAGTTTTGTTTATCTTCAGTTTTGTTTTACAATAAGAAGGACCTTTTAATCTTACCGTACTTTCGGATCTTAGTATCATCATTATCTCCCCTGCTTTATTCTACTCCCGTAGGGTCAGTACACAGCGTTTTCGTCCTACAAATAACTCTATCATCGGTCATCTCAGTCACTATTATAGTTATTTTAAAATCAATCAGAGACACATCTATACTATAATGTTATTAAGAGGAAAGATTTGATTGTTAGCGTTAGCTCCGAAACTACTTAACCAATAACAAAAATCTTTTGGCCATTATAAAACTCCATAATCACTGAGTACCTTAGACTATATTTGACATCAACTGGAGGTTCACTAGTTTCTAGTGGGAGATATAATAAAAAAACATATGTTTTATGTTACTTTTATAATTCTGGCGAATGTTTTTTGGATGAATCTGATTGATGCAGTAGATGCATGCAATTTGCAGTCAGATATTTTTCTACATAACTTCTTTATCACCTTATGATTCATTTCATAACGCTTGCCAAATATTGAATTGCTCGACATAGACGATCGCATACGAATGTTCCTTCTCGATTAGCATAGATTGAATGTCTTTATTTATTATATTAGCTGTAATATGAGCATGAAAACAATTGAAGAACATTTATTCAAATATTATTGGCGGTTTGAAATCAAGTAGGGAAGTGAAAGTTGGTATTAATGTTTTGGTCAAAGGTCCATATTTAAATGAATAATATTTTAAATAGATCTCTTGTTAATAATTAGCTAGGATGATTCATTGTCACGAAACTATTGCTCTAGCCAATTCTCTTGGCACAAAAGGTGATTATGGACACTTCCAAGAAATAGCACTTTAGTTTGCTAGCGTATTATTATGGATTTGTTACTAGCGCCAATGTTCTTGTTTATTGGTAAATACACACAATTCCGATACAATTAACGCAAATGAAGAGATTTGATTGTTTGTTGTCATGGAATAGACTTCGAAATAATAAATCGCGGGCAAAATTTAGTGTCCAATAAATTTAGTTTCTTTTACCTAATGCCTGTTAATTATGGTTATTTTTGCGTTCAAAAGAAGTCATTCGAAAAAGGGTAAAAATGTTAAATCTAAACTAGTTAGTATAACATTGCTTGATTAATTACTACAACTGTTATTATGTTATCAATGTCATAGAGTAAATTTTACCTTTTAAATAAAATACTATAGTTTGTCTAAATAATTTAGATTAGTTTGATAAATAACGCATATGAAGTATCGAATTCTATTTGTATGAAAGCAAATGCCATAGTTAATAGACAGGTATCGTACAGTGACGAAACAAACACGCATAGCGAACAATTTTGAACTATCGATATTCGGTTTAAATAATTATCGAACTCAACTAAAATTATTATTTTCTTATAACTAGTTTGAGAAGACAGTGTTTTTTTTAATTCATAGGTTATAACTATAAATCTATCGATTCCAACTTCTATAAAAATAATAATCGAAAATCGATCAGATTAATGACTGATTTTACACAACCCATCCCTACTAAATTTGAAGTGAATTGTCAAACTAATCTAAATTATTTAGACACACTATAACATAATCAATTCCCAGAAGTCTAATTAAAACGATGTTACTGTGTGTTTTGATTCAATTAATTCAGATGACTCGTAATAAAAGTATGTGAAACAATTGTAATGCACATGAAAGACATTTGGGGAACATCTGGTCCGCATTACGGCGAGACGATCGTCTGGTCGACTTCCAAACGAGCCAAATAAGAATAAACATGCCCATTTTGTTTAATGTTTCAAAACAAAGAGTTCTCTTAAAATTTATAGCATTTTAAACTATGTTAGTTTAATAGTGTTGCTATTTTAAATATTCCCTTTACATATTTATTTTTAAACGAGCTGTCGCCCACATATTTGGACCACCCGTTACGCCATTTTGACAGCGCGGAATTTTTAAAAAGTTGCCTTTAATATGCCTGTCTATGTCAGCTACCCTTTAGTGAAGGGCAGTCAAAATCGACCCAGCCATTTTGGAGACTGAGACTGGCAGACATACAGACAGGTAGACAAAAAACATAAAATTAATTTTCATTATCACTAACGGAAATATTACAAAAATACACTCCAATTTTATTACATGTATAGATAAGATATAGACGATTTAAATGAAACTATGAAATGTTATAGAAGTAAATATTATTTTTTAAAAGATAAAGTATTACAAAGTCAGATTCATTAGTATCAAAGTGGATTACAACGATTCAACAAACGCAAAGTACCAAGAAGTTCAAAGAGTTTGTGTTCGTTGCTGACGATCGAAATATCTCAAATAACCTGATGCTCATTACGTGAACAATAAACGATGTACTTAAACTCGATGATATTTCATTTCAACTTCGTTTTAAATGTAAAAGCTTCTTAATTTCTCTTAGAACCAAAATTTAAGTACTCATAAGAAAAATAATAAAGTCAAGAGTGATAAGATTAGGCTGCTGACATAAATATAGATGTTTAGTCAGTCTAGATCATCCTTTTGTTGTAGATAACATCTGACATTTCGAAAAGGAGGTGAATCCGTTGTTGTGCACAAAGGATTGGAACAAATTTTCAACATCAGTGTTTCCATTCATTGATGACAAGATCTTTAAAAGGAACGTGAATGCTAAAATGAAATTACAATATCAACTTTTGAATATAATCGACAAATATTATAGTGATAAATCATCGATATACTAGAATTTTCTTGCAACTTAATCTATATGAAATAAAAAAATATCTTGCTCAAAAATAATGCAACTTTCTAATGGTTTGATTTCTTAACCATTAGGAAGTTTTATAAGTAGTGAACGGCCCAGAACTTTTTAAGATTAATAGTTTCATACATAGGTTATTTCCTAAGAGAGATATGGATTATTTTTAAATTACATCTGTATAGTTTTCCACTTAATCTCCATCATATAGGGAAATGTGTTCTCTTACAAAAATATAGTAGAAGAGAAATGTGTAGTTAAAAATACAATTCGCATATTAGTTTTCAGTTCCATTAACCTAAATACATTGTTTAAACAGTTAAAAGATAGGACAGTCACGGCTGAGTTGTTATGTCGCAGTAAAAATGTTTTTCGTCAAAGAATTACAACACCCTGTCAACGTCTGTAGAGGAATACAAAAATGCTTGAGTTACATCTATTTGTGTTATTAGGAGTACGAATGTCTGTGTGAATTTGTAGATATATCATAACTGAACATTTCTCTCGATGTCATACTTACTATACTAATATTATAAATGCGAAAGTGTAGATGGATGGATGGATGGATGGATATTGATGAAATTCGGTATAGATTTAGAGGATAGTATGGAAGAACTCATAACCTACTAACTTTTGATTTTTTTATTCCACGCGGACGGAGTCGCAGGCCAAAGCGAGTATTTCAATACTTGTTGTTAATTAAAAAGACATAACAATTTATTTTTTTAAAGAATGACAACGGTCAAAGGTCCATAAATGTCTATGACATCAATGGACTGGTTTTTTATAAATTTTAGTTACGAATTACCATCTACATAAGTGTGATTTTACGGCGCAAATGAATCTTTAAGTGCTATTACAATGTTAAATTACTGCTACTCGTTGGCAACTTTTACCTTCTTGGCAACTGTTTGCTACATTATTTGGTCATAAATATTACATTAGCAATTTAAAAATAATCAACAGATAATTAAACCACAAGTATTTATCGTAATCACAATTAACAGATTTAACTTGTACTGTTCTCTAAAGTATATTGAAAGAAACAAAAATTTAATATAAAAAGTGAAATGAAAGACGCGATTCGCCTTTTATAAGGGTCTGTAATCTGCTTTAAATGTCGTATTTAATTTGAATGATTCTAAGATTTTTTTTTTATTTTTTACTTCTAACTAATGTTCTAAATATGAAAGTTTAGATGGATGGGTGCATAGACGTTTTTTTACCACGTAACTCCAGAACATAATCTGGAAGAACACACAGATTCTTAGTTTTTTATTTTAACTCCGCTAAGACGTAGTCGCCAGCCAGTCGTTATAATTCTAAGAATAATAATTACATGATCTTATAATCGTAGTATTATGGACTATAAATATAATAATACGTTATAAGCATTAAGTCCCGAGGTCATCAAATATTTACTTCGCAAACAATATCGACCTAAATAATATCGGTCATCTTGAAAGCTCTAATCAATTTCTCTGAGTAGTACGCAATAAGCGTTTTGTAAACATTACTTTGTATAAAGGATATTATCAAAATAATTAAAAGCTTATTCGTGTTATAAATGTTAAAAACAATATCATCTAGAATCATTATTATCAATTACGAGTTCACACTTGATCCATTGAAAATTCTAAATCTACTGAAGAACTCACTTTAAAATATGGTAATACTTGCTTGACTCGACTCCGTCCGCGTATATTTAAGAAAAAAAAAAACAAAATTAAGTAGCCTATGTGTTGTTCCAGACTATCCTCTACATCTGGCCAAATTTCATCGAGAACAGTTCAGCAGTTTAGGCTACAAACTGTAATAAAGATCCATCCATCCATCTATCCTTTTTTATAAACTTTCGCATTTATAATTTTAGTCAGATTAATTAAGTGCAGCGAATTGTAAAAACGTCATCGTTAAAGCTTTATTATCAATTCTTCATAAATTCAATCATGTATTCAGCATTCGGTTCATTTCACAATAATTCCTTTAGAGATCGACGGTTCAATTATTTCCATTGATGTCCGCTTGAACAATAAAACAACAAGAGAGCAAATTTTATTTGTCATCCGCTTCGCATTTAATTTAATGTTTTTTTCATTGTTATTTCACTGCTAATTAAAATGTAAAAATAGCCGGTTGTTTTCAATATTATATATTCAATTTGTTTGTTACAGATTGTACTAATTATCTCGCGCAACCGGTTATGAAGAATGGAAAGCCAGAAGACCCTGCCTATGATATAGATGTAGCTAGTAAGTAATACTAATTATAGTCAAGTGTGTATTGAAATATCTCAAAAACTATAGGGACGATTTAAAAAAATCTTTCACCATTAAAAAGCTACGTTATTAGTGAGTAACATAGGCTATTCTTACGATGTTTTAATTCCACATGGACGAAATCGCGAGCAAGCAATATCTAGTTGTTAATAAAAATCTCAAGGTGGTTTTAGTTTTTTTTTTTAATAATCGTTTTAAACAATAAATTATTATAACGGTAACGTTGTCTATGATGTGCAGCTAATTCTATATCAACTGAGTTATTATGACATTAGATTTGATTGATGAATCAGATGTGTAATGACTCGCAATAACTTTTAGATTCCTTTTAATAGTCCTTTGAAGTCTGATAAAAAACGGTTATAAAGTACGAATAGATTTGATCCAATATAATGCAACGCGTGTTAGAACCGAATTGCAGTAATGTTATTTTTGCAGATTATGTTCGAACAATGGTATCTTTCGGCATCATCAGTCTTTTCGTGATGGCCATGGGGTGCGGTTTCTCCACCTATACATTCCGCAACCCTCGCTACATGTTCAAGCGGCTTGCAGCGGGGATACACTTCATTAGTAGTAAGTTGTGTTTTGACAGTTGTATAACCATAGTTAATGGTATTTGAATTCAATATAAGTATAAGTGTGCTCATTATCTAATTACATGCAGTCTCACTGCCACACAGACGTTTAAATAAATGAATAAAAAAAAAATTCAAAACACAAACAACAAAATTTACAGAACTTATTAATGAAACAAAAAAATAGTTCTCGGTCGAAAGGCTCTGCTGATGCGGCCTCCCACTTGTCACTGAAGGCCACGCTGGTATTCAGCCTCCCGCTGCCGTTTAGGTACTAAGCGACACTTTAAACGTAAACTTCTTAGGATAACAGCACTATGGAACTTTGTAATTACTAAGCTGCTTTGAGTACGGACGTCATAACATTCAATTGCCTTTGTTTAAAATGTTACAAATTTTCAGCTTCTTGCACATTCGTGGTGGTGCAAATTACAATGACCTGCATTGACCATATGAAGAAGAACGTCAAATTCGTATATCCTGAGCGCGCTTACCACTAGTAAGTAAAACCATAGGAAATAATTATCATTCATTCATTAGTTATTTTTGCTCATTTGTCATTTGATAACTGAATGAAAAACTTGTGAGTCTCCCGTGTATTGTATTACTAGCTTTCGTCCGCGACTCCGTCCGCGTGGAATAAAAAAAAACAATAGTAAGTAGCGTATGTGTTCTTATAGACCAATCTATGCGAAATTTTATCAAGATCCGTTCAGCTCTTTAGGCTACAAATGCTAACAAACATCCATCCATATAAACTTTCCATTTTATAATAGTAGTATTAGTAAGATATACTCGTACTCGTGATTTTTATGTCATCCAGAATAATTGAGCTGAATAAAAAATAGACACAGAGGGCACAGATACTTTCAAAGGGGATTAGGCCATAGACACGCGACCCCATTACAGATTGGCAGTCTCCAAGTGATTGTATCGACAATACGTGTGCCAATCTGGGGATACAATTCTATTATACAAGTTCCTTTATACTTTGTCAAATATAATTATAATATAACTATGTCTTTTCTAGCTATCACATTAGTTTCTTCCTCGCCTGGTTCGTAGTTCTCGTCAATCTTTTCGCTGCGGCATCGTTTCTTTGGTATTCGAGGAAAAGGAAAGGCGATAAAGCGGCAACAGATGAACTCGCTATGGCCGACGAGCCGACGATCATCGGACGATGACGTCACAGGCGTATCACATCCAAGCGTTCTCTCAAACCGCTCGGAAACTTCAAACTTCTACTGAACAGTGCTCAAATGACCAATAGCTATATCAATATTTCGAAAGTCTTCCATGTGTTTGTACTTATAGAAACATAGATATATCTATAGTTACATCGAATGCATCTTGTAAAAAATCACATTAAAAATATCTGAATTCATGCAAGTTGTAAATAATTTGCAATGTTTATTATTTTCGCCTTGTTAATCTTATAAGTATTCGAAACACTATAAAATGTTTCAGTATTCGCTTCAAATGTTATTTAAATTTCGAAGAATTCTTTAAAAAAGGTAATGTATCCTAAGACTTATGGGATTAACGAAGTATGACTATGTTATTGTTGTCTTCATTAATGTATGTATGGTGTTATTGTGTAGATATATTTTGTTCATTTTAGCTCAAGATTAATGTAAGCTATAAATCAACTTACTTTAAATTTAGTAAGACATCAACTCTTATAAATCAAATTCCAGATATTTTCAAACTTTTTGCCAACAATATAATGAAATATCTTATATTCACCCCAGATTTGTTCTGATTATATAACTTCATATAATCACTTAACAATGATATTTAATCTTGTTATATTTAAGTAGGGACCATCCCAGTGCCTGTTTCTGCTGTGTTCAAGCGTTTCGTTCATTATTAAAGTTTACTAGTTAAAACATTTAGCTAAAAGAACTTATATGCTATTATAAAATCTATTATTTTTTTAACTTAAATAATGTATTTATGTATGTATGTATAGGTATTTATATGTATTATCTTTGATTATAACTGAATGCCATTCGATCTTGTATGTTTTAGTAGAAACAAAATTTGTGTCATGTAATGAGCGGATCACCGTTTTTGATAATATTGTCGGAGTTAATAATAGAAAATATTACATTTAAAGGTTTCTTTCTTACTCAATCTTATATACTTGGCATAAGGACGAGAATACACGTGCCAGTAAAATGAAATAGTAGCTGGTATGCTACTTTCAGGCATGTGTATTCCCGCTCTAACATTAATATCATGTTATATTACAGAAGTTTGAGAAACACTGTTTAGTTTGCAAATGATCTTATACTAAAATGAATAGAGTATATGCTTGTTGTACTTTGCCATAAGACTATTTACTTGTAAATAAAACTTAATTCTAGTCAAATGTATAGTGACATTATTCTTTACTTCATCTTTTAATTGTACATTCAATTCTGTTTATCGTAAATTTTGGCAGCCAATGAGCAGCTTTGTTTACTTGACTCAAAGTTGCTTGCATTCTCTTTATTCCATTTGATGTTTAAGATTTCTTTTAAATTTTATCCATATTATGATATGTCTAAATACATTTAAATTTATCTCAGTTGTGTTGTATTATTTATAAATGCACAAACTATTTGTTTATCGATAAAAATTCTTGCGATCTCTGCGATGTTTTGTTTTAAAAGTTGTTACAATTTTTATAGAATAGTGACCTTTATATTGGTACTGTACTACCTTTCTTATTTTATTTGTGATACTATTATTTTCATTTGTTCCTAAAATATAATATTATGTATAATCAGTTCAGTTTTTTCTAGTTATAATATTTATTAAAAAGAAAATGTATGTAAAAAAATATGTTATCGTGTATCAACTTTTGAATAACACTTTCATTGTTCTGCAAGTCGTCACAAGTTTCCTTTACTTTGTTTCCATTGTATGCAACCTTGTGTGTCATTGTTTATTCCAAGCTACTCGCAATGTCGTGTGTATTGTTGTAATATACAATCTTAAAGTATATTAAAATTCTTTTAATTTAAACTTATAGTTTAATTTCATATTTAACCCAGCAACAACAACAAACCTCTTCGTAGACCTATCACGATATGTGAAATATCATAATAAATGTTTTATTACAAGTAAACTAGCGCGTGTCCACGATTCCATTTGATGTCAAGTGGTGGTTAACACCATCACAAGACATAACACTATGATAACTCAAAGACTAGTACGTAGCAGCTTAGTAAATGCCTATTCACTCTACTCGTGAAGGCAGTCATGTTATAACTCATATACACATCCACTCCAAAATTATTGGTAAAAAATAAAATAAAAACCCCGGAAATAATTGATTAAGGAAAAACATTATAGGTGAAAAATGTCTTACACACTTTTCGGGCAGCTATTTCAAGATATGCATTGTCGAAAATCTGGCAAACGCCCAGAGCCGGACTGTGACACTGCCAAAATCAACAGAGGTGAGTGTCCTAAAAAAACTGTTGAAGCAAAGGCCAATCATCCTAACGAACTACCGGGTACGTCGTAACGTTGTACTCGCTGCTTGGGTCTATACGAGGCTCTTTAAACAAATTTCACCAACGTAATTTAAATGTACGGCATTATAACGAACGCTGAAACCAGAGGACTGTGTCATGACTACCTTTTTTGGCATGGGGGGAATCTGTAAAAGAACACGAATCAAGAAGAGCCTTCTAAGGGGAAGATAGGATTACGTGAGATTTGACCCACTAAAACTCCCACGGTGGTCAGCTTCTAATGCAATAGAAGAGGGATCCGTGATCTCCGTGGAACTGATCGGTACATCTCATAACTACCTATTGCATGATAATCATGACAACGGTACTCTGTAACAAAAAATATTTTCTATCGAGTCATTCGATATAGGTTCATATCGATATTAAAAAGAAATTAAAACAGTTTATATCTGGTAACAATAAACTTCTGTTACCATTAGCAACGACAAAGTTTGAAATCTTTCCAAAAATGTTGACAAATCACCATGGCAACTGAGCTAACGTCTTTGCATGTTTCGTTACCAAAGATAATGGAATAAAATAATTTTCGACGAAACGTTAAACAGATCAATAAAGCCCGAGGTAATTCAAGCTGATCACGCGATATGTCCGAGACAAAGGTAAAACCCGACCTACGTTGCTTCCTTTCCATTTAATTAATGCGACTAGGGACATGCAAGCGAGGGTTGGGACGTCAAACTTTGTTCGTGCTTTTTTATGTTGTTTCAACATCGAGGGAATACTCGACATTGACAAAATGTCTGTAAATTATTCTTTAGTTATTTAGATTACACGACTTTGTCTTTGTATGTTATCATTTTTGTTGCTACTTTATTATGCAATCTTTATCGTATGTATTAACGACATACAATCTGATATTTACATCAAAAACTTAAATAAATTTAAAAACAGTTATTCTCCTTATAACATACTTTGATGATACAGGTTATTCAAAAGAAAACTAAATCGAATTTATTAGGCACGTTACGATCCAGTACCGAGCATGGACAATCTACTGGTTCGAACAGTGAGTATGAACTTCCAAGGTTTTTAAAAACAATTTTTCGCTCTTACCTTAAACAAAAGGCCTATGTCCAGCAGTAGGCAGACAAAGGCCCATGATGGTGATTATGGTGTTAAACAGTGCAGTAACATTCAAAGTATAGAGCCAACCCCGCTAGCGCTCTTAGCAATTTAATAATATCTATTATAATTTTAGAAGCAAAGGATAAGCATTAGCTTCCTTGTTCAATACTATACAATCATGCTTCATACTAATGTAGTCTACCTGGATTTGTTTTTCTAATTCCGCGCGGACAGAGTCGCGGGCGAAAGTTAGTATGAAATTTTTGCGTGCAAATCTGTGCATTAATATACTGGTAGTACTTTTAGAAATAAGTGTTTAAACGCATATCTATTCAACAGGCAGTGTTGTAGAAGACACAGAAGGTGATGTTGGTCAAATAGGAAAACATATATCAAAGGGATCGGTAGCAATAAACAGGGATGAATATTTACAATCACATAGAGAATTAACTCACGATTACCAACAGCTCAAAATGAAGAACAACCTGTTACATCGGAGATTTGCTGATTACTATAAGTATAATTCAGTAAAACATAATATATAATAAAACATAATATAAATACATACATTCAGTAAAACATCTATAGAAGGTAGCTGATGCTTACGGGAATATATTATGCTGCTTTTTTAATTTCGCGTTTACGAACTCCCGGGAGATCGCTAGTTAAATACTAAAATTTACACAAAAAATTGATAATTTGATAAGTTAAGAATGCTTATGTCAGACGATTTAACCGAGCATTACTTTTGATTTGTAATAAAAGTATTATTTACATTTATTTTTCATTTAAGAAAACGAAAACTTGAACATGTTTTGAAACCGCTAGAAAATTCCGCTGATTTAGAAGAAAAATATCAACAAAAATTATTCACTTATGCGGATTTGAAAGAAAAAGAAGAGAAAGAAATAAATGATGTAAGGAAGAATATACATATCTAATAAACATGTGCCTATTTCTTAAACCCTCTTTTTTAACAATTAACTTGCTCTCTCATTAATGACCTTCAAAGGACTTGGTAAAATTAGTTCAAGTACTACAAATATAATTAAAAATAAAGATAGAATTTTTGATTTAATCGATTTTTTTCTTTTGATTGTGTGTAATCTTATTTTACCCAATGATGTGTTTTTTTTATTTGATAGATAAAATCCAAAATACAAGCTGTAGAAAATCAATTCAAACATAATTTGGAAAACGCTGAACACAAGTGTGATGAACTTATACAATTAGAAAGAAGCACCGGGACAGGATTGATTTATTCAAAAACTGGAAAACCGATGGGTGAAAAGGTGTGTGGTTGACAACATGCAATATTTGTGTAGTACTTTATTATGTCTAGTATTGGATCCCATTTCAAATAGTATTACTGCAACAATGATAACAAGAATATTGGTACTGAAGATAATAATACTGTGAAGCCTTTGAGTATGTCCAACCAGAAAACGGTAACAATGTTAATGATAATGATGAATAAAAATTCAGGATGTTATTTCAGACTATCGAAAGATTTCTCACGTTGCAAAGACACAAAGCTGAACAAGCTGCACAGTTATGTTTACGATTCATCAGAGTAAGGAACGCCGTAGCTGAATTGGAAGGTGTGATACGAAAATTAGAAACATTAGGCCCGGGACTACATGTCGCTCATTTTGAACAAATGTACATCGACAAACAAAACTATATGAATAAAATTGAAGGTAAAACAGTTATAATTGATGTTACATTTAGAGTTTCTATTTGTGTGACAAATATTTCATTGTTAACAGAACGTGAGGACGAATTGATTAAAAATCGCACTAAGTGTACTGAACATAATCAGATTTTGGCGCACATCCGCGAGAAAATGCATCACACCGATGAAGTTATTGACTTTACAGAGGGTGATCTCGGGGATGCAGATCTTGAATTTTTGAAAGCTAGAGAAAGACTAGGCCATGCAAAAGTAAGTATATGTCACTACTATTTATACTAGAATACTAGAGACTGCTCATGGTTTTTAGTATACGTATTTATTTATGATTAGTTGATATTTAATGAATTATTGTTGTATAGTATACAAAATGAAGAGTGATTCTTCTACTAATTTAAAAATAAAAAATGAAATACAGATTAATATGATTTTGTAAACAACATTTGAAAATAAAGCAAAGACTTACTAAATACAGGGGCAACGTGACAAACTGCGTTGGTCGCTTGAATCGGAACGAATGAAGGCAGGTCTGCTCACTAGAAGGGATTTGTTGCGTGACTTCCAAGACGCTACTGACGAGGTAAAATATACATCTAAGTACATTCACGTTTCTATTCAGTATTATAAAGAATTTTTAATAATATTTTATCGTTATTATACAAGTTGCTACATTTTCAGGTTGTAAACTTGAAGGAGAGAAAATGTCAACTTATGAATCAAATAACAAAAATAAGACATAAAATAAGAGAATCTCGTCATCAATATCAGTTTCAGCCAATAGCGTCCGTGGAATCAGAAAATCTATCTTAATGAGTATTTTTAAATATCGTTTATTATCTTTTACAAATTTCTAACAAATGTTAGCATTATATTAATTTAATGTTTTTGTTATTCGATAGTTATTTTGTTTATGATATCAAATAAAACGGTTTGGAAATATTTACTGTTTCTATAACAAAAGTAGTGACATTATTAATTTCATGTCTGTCATTGCAATAATGTTAGATTGCTCCTTATCATATTTCAGCAACCCACTTCCTCGCAAATCTATGCCAATGGTGAATAATAACTAAAAGTAATTACTAAAACTTTGTGAGTAGTTGTTATAATGAGCCATATTTTTTCTCGTACGTCGACTCTATGACGCCAGAGAACGTTACTTTATATAAAATTCAATTCATTAAAAGATAATCCTTACGTTTTATTTTATTAAAAAACGCGTCGATATTGTATCACCACGCATAGAATACATTTCTTTGTTACGAAATTATGTTTGCTCCAGATTTTTCGGTAGTTGCAACAACTTTAACATCAAATGCTTATCGTGCTGATAAGTCGACACCGTTATTTCAATTTAATACGAATCTTGGACTACATACATTTTAATCTGACCTCTTTACCCTAATATATTCTCTAAGCTATCGACTAAAGCAGTATTCAACTAAGTTTTCCCTGCAGTATTCAACGAGGTCTGTTATGGAATAAAAATTGTTGACAAATTATGATAGACGACAAAAAACATGTGGTACAGTAAAAAATATTTATTGTACGAAAAACAATGTACAATTCATTTTATTTTATATCACTTGAACTTACAGGTATCTACACAATAACAATGATATAAGAATATTTAAGTGATTTTGTACCGTCTAGGTATTATGCATTTTAAACACTGACTAGTTATACTGGTACTATTTTATAAATCTAGATATTACAACATTGTTTCTCTGAGGTTTGCTATGCTTCTGTATATTTATCACATGCTGTAATGTTTGTGTAAAATATATAAACTGCAACTCTTTTGAATATCGAATGTTTAGTGGGAGCGCAAAACGTGAACAAAAATTTTCTCAATTAAAAGTTTGGTCCGTGCTCACAATGTTGCGAATTGTAGTCTACAAGCCCACAGCTACAAAGTTACATTATTGCTACACTGGACTTTTATAATAAGGAATGTGTTTAACATTAACATACATTTCAATACAAATTTATCCAGATTCAAATTTTTACTCGAATGTTATTTCTAAAAATATTTCTTGGTCCCTTCATCAACTCCCTTCATTTTAAAAAGTACTTGTGTTATAATTAATTAACATGCTGCTTGTTCGTTTATAAGATTTTTAAATGTAGATAAATCCGGATAAGCAGAAAGATTAAAATCTGTATTAATTAGTTGTGGCCCTTGAGTAGACACGTACAAAAGAGTACTGTTGCTCCTGACTTGCTAAATCATATGTCATGTACTTTTTTCGATTATGTGTTTGTTGATCAAATTTGTTGGAACCTCACATCGTCATCCATCATTTCTATCAGATAATTTGACAGATTCTGGTTCTTCAGGAATCTCTTCACGTATCAATGAGCCATGTTTCCAGCCTTCAGGGTAGCCATACTGTCGAACGTCGTCCCACCATTGCTGTTGACCGTCTGCCCAGATACAGTACACAACATTCGTGCCCACCAGTACCACGAAACAAACCCAAAATGCTGCACGCCACTGGACTAGAGTTGACTGTAAATTAAAGTATAAGACAACTGTGAGATAAAATGGGATGGACAAATAAATTTGCTTGTATTATTACATGTACAACGAGGCCAAGAACTCCAGAAAGCCCAGAACCACCTCCGGCTAATCTGTTTTACAAATATTTACAAACATTTACTTCCTTCTACATCTTTGTGTTTCAACATAACATTACAATTACGATTACTTACATCAGGTGTCAACAATCCAATTAGATACGGTGTCACAATACCCGCAAAGGTAGACGTAGTGTTTACCAGTGACGTCAGAGTTCCAGCATAATTTGGCGCCAAATCCAATGCATTTACCTGAACACAAAGTATATAAATATAATATTTTCGGTCATACAAGGACCATAAGCTTTATAACATGCAATACGTGTAGTAATGTTTACTGCAGCGTTTTATAAATTTTATTATTTATCATATGTTTCATTGATAAATGAGGTACAAATGAAAACGATTCCTCCAATTCCAATTCAAGACCATGATATCTTAAGCTCTAACAATATTAACTACTACCGCTTCCTTCTAAATATCATGTTTAAAGACGGAGGGTTTAAATTAACATAATGTTACGATTAATTTCAATAACGAATGTAATTACCTTCATACCGCTGTAGAAACCACCCATTAGTGCCATTGATAGAATAAAGTAAACCATAGCGGCTGTGCGATCGCATCCCGCGTATGAAGCTAAGATTATGCAAATCGCAGGACCAGTGGCGGCTGCAAAATAAATATCATTTATTACAATGTACGTGAATTTTATCCAGTTATTTTTATATAGCGAATTTCGTTCAGTAGATTTCGGATTTGTAATATTACTCACCGATAGTTGTATGAATAATTCTGCCAGTTTTGATCGTGTGCCATCCCTTCTTGATGCATAAATCACATACGAAACCGAAGAGGAAGGAGCAAATCCACATAGCGATGTAAGGTAGGGCTGTCAACGTGCCAGTGGTCGCTATGTTGAATTTGAGCACATCGTGAGAGTATTTCGGCAAGTCTGTTACCATTGTATAATAACCCCAGTCATGGCCGACCTGAAATCGAAAATGTAAATTAATTACTTGAAATGAAAACAGTTAAATAGAATGGCGTTATGAAAACATTGTGTTCTGTTTTACACCTTCCCTTCGCAGTCTAAATTACATTGATGTTTTCTATGTTGTAAGGTTTCTCTAAATTATTTGATTTGGATTTCGCGACTATGTTTTTTATTATATGATTATTGGACTACATTTTCATTTATTAATCAGAATTCAAATCAAATCAACGAACAAAAGTGATAACTATTTGAACAATAGTTTTTGTTCTTTCAACAATAACAAATCATTCGTACGAAGAAAAGTATGCGAAATTGAATAACTACGCCCACTGCGCATTACGCAGCTAGTCTGCCGTCGGGCCGTCCATCTTGTTGAATACAACGTGTTGCTCAAGGCCCAGCGTCGGACACGGACATTAATTGTTTACGCAACATTGTTTACATGGGTAAATACAATTACAAACATTTAAGCCTTTTAAAACCTTATTTGCTATAATTGAACTTATTTCAACATACAATGTTATGAAGAAGGAAGTGACGACTAAAATATTTAAACATAGTATACTATATATCGATACTATATACAAGTCATAAATTTATCTGGAGGACGAAAATCTAGATGCCTATCCTATAAGGGATATGATGATAATGACCAATATTTCTAATTTATCTGTTACTGTTTATCTAGCCTCCTAGGTTTGCCATTAGCAAGGATTAAATACTGCATTCACAGTGGTTTTATCGTACAGAGTATTTTTAATGTAATAAAACGGGGCAAACGAGCAACCAGAACACAAAGGTGGGCAATGACGCCCATGGTCATCCGTAATTCCACGGAAACTACAGATGCATTGCCCGCCTTTGAAGAAATGGTAGGCTCGCTACTTGAAGGACCCTAAGTCGTACTGGTTCATAGTCTAGTAATTATTAAAGGAAATCTACACAAAAATACTGCTTCAGTAACCGTTAAACGAGTCTGAGTACCGCAGGTAGTAACTGTATGATATAAAAACTTGTTATGATATCTAAATGTATTTTTAAAATCATAAAACAGGTCACAATACGAAACGATAAATTTAAATGGATATTTAAACATGCATTTGCATTTTAATATTTGCGTGAAGTTCCTTCACGGTGATTAGATAATGTACAACGAAGCAGAAGGCCTTGAATTTGTCGTAATATTAATTGCAGGCGTAAACAGTGTTTTTGATTGTTTTAAAACTAGTTAGGGTAAAAAGAGAATAGTTAAATAACGCTTCTGTTTGCGTTATCTTAACCCGATCAGTCTATCGTTGAAAGTACACTACTAACTACTACATCATAAAGAAACTTTTAAAACGCACTAAATAATCATCATAAAAATCCATGACATTTTTAATATATGTCGTGGAACTGAATCAAAGTCTAACGCTATAACTAGGTACTCTTTCAACTGAGCTTAAAGTCCAATCTAAACGGCGACTTAAAAAGCAATGGACTTGCAGTAATAAAACTAAACAACTTACAGCCGCCCACACCAACGCCCAGACAGGCGCGGATCGCAATATTGCCTTCCACGGAACCGGATCCTTTGCGGTCTTATTCTCAGCCGTTGTTACGTTCTTGTTTAGATAGTTTAACTCCTTCTTAGATATATACGGGTGTGTATTCGGCGTGCTGTAGCATAGAAGACTCTGGAATTGTAAAGGAGATTTTAGATTTGATGATATAAAAAGGTTATTTTTTTGAATGTACTAGTAATTGCAATTATCTTCCTTGCCGTATTCTATTTTTATCTTTTATTTTTCATCTGTAGTAAAGCTAGTTAAAAATTCCTAGACAGCTTGTAAAATATAACAAGCAGCTTAATTGGGTTTAAAGAAACAATTTTATATCCTTACCCATAACGTGAACCAGAATATACCGAATCCACCAAAGAAGTAGAAGACATAAGCCCAATCTCTGCCATCGGCGAGCAACACGCCGGACATGAAAGAGCCGAATATATTTCCTATCTGCGCACCACCGAATACCAATGCACCTTGGAAGGATCGCTCGTGTGGAGGCACCCACCTAGCTAACATTATCATTAAAGCCGGCATCGTTGGGCCCTGCGGATCAAATTAAAATGAAAACTTTAATTAATTAAAATCTAACATCTATAATGCTTTTATTTTTGTTAAAAACATCTGACTATTAGAAAAAAAAAATGCTTTTACAACTTGTTTAAACTAATTTTACAACAAATTATAATACTTTGTCTTATTAAGATATTATCTACCTCTCCCATTCCTTGTAGAACACGAAGTATAAAGAGCCAAGTTGCTCCTCCAGCTCTGATAACAATTGGAGTTAAGAATGTGAATAAGGCTGTGCTCAGCAGACCCACGCCAAGGGTCCATTTGCCACCGTATCGTTCAGCCAAGTAGCCTCCAGGGACCTGCGTCGCCGCGTACCCGTAGTAGAAACCGCTCAGAATAAGCCCTTGAGTCTTCTCGTCCCATTCAAATGTAGCATACTGAAAGGCAATAGAGAGAATTTATGGCTATGCAATTTCTTTGTATTCAGGGATCGTAATACATTTACTGCGAAGGCATAGAAATGTATATCAAACGAATGTGTTATTGCATTGTTATTATAACTATTTAAACCATCAACAAAGTTATGATCTTCTGCCTTATTGACAAGAACTAATTTAACTGTCGTCATTAAAATAGTAAGATGGTTTATAACTCTAGCATCAAAAGATACACTAATTTTAATTTTTAATTTAGAAAATACTCATTTTCTATCAGCGGTTTTAGTTTAATGTCAAAGGTCTTAACTCATCACTGTCTTACTAATTAGGTCAAGTATTTTTATAAAACAAATGATTTAAATGTCCATTTCATTTTACTTCAAAGTTAATTTTATGCGGAGTTATTGGATAGTAAACCTTTTGCCAATCGTAATAACGTTTGAAATACATTAAATGTCCGTTGATTTTTTTCTAAATATTTGTTAATCTAAATCTAAAACTTAATATATAAAGATCAAACCTTAAGCACTTGATAATGTTAAAAAGATTTCTCAATTTTTAAGGTTATCATACTACAAGAACAGTAATCATTGTTCAATTTTATTATAGCAAGGTTAAGACATACTTAGTAGAAAGCATAAAGATACAAATAGTTTAACGTAATTTCTTCATTGCTATTTCCGGTTACAAGTGTGAACTATAGGCGACAACTCCACCCACACATTTCGTTCTTACAAAAGCTCAAAGCGACCACACAAAATGTATACAAATTATGTCATGGAAAATTAGTAAAGCATATTTCCTCAGTTTTGTATTTAAATATACCAGAAATTCCATTCAGTTGACTGGTGTGGTAGATGATAGGTAAATATTGGCGAATAAAATAGAGTTTAGTCAAATGTAAGGTAGATGTTATAGAGGTTAATTGTTTTTGTTTATGATAAATGTAACAAGGGAGTAGGCAAAAGTGGCTTCGGAAAATCCATTCCTAAGACCAACTGTTAATTCGGGCCATTGTCATTTTTGTAAGCTTGTTTCATTGTTTTCTTATTTTGTTCGTTCTTTTTCGATTTACTGTAATAGACTTAACTTACCGGTCTTAAAGCCGCTGTCGCGTTACCAACTACTTCATCATCAGGACATGCGTCAGGATCGTAATGGGATCCAGCACTTTTGGTGTGATTGACCATCTGTGTTATTGCTAAATTTAGACAAACTCGCATCGTGTATGCATTGCACACACCGAGAAGTCCCATAACACCTAAAATATACCTTTGTGGTATCACACAACCTAGAAAAAATAGACATTATTTGAATTTTGAACATAAGATGTAGAATAACTTAATATTGAATGCAGGAAAATAGTCGTTAGTGATTAGTTAGCCGGTTTACGTTGTTGTTGGATAATAGTTTCAATGGAGCTATTATTGGCACCAGAAATAACGTATGCCATTAGTATGTCTATGGTTAACATGGAAATAAACGTTAATAGATTATAAATTCTAACATTCCTGTTGATTTAAAATAAGCCGCTCATTTATCTGTGTACGCAACGAATGTAGAATAATAACGAGGTAGACACCTTTACAACGCAATATGCAAATAACAAGAACTTGAAAGTACCAGGTGATCAGACTTATTGATGTAATATTATAGTCCATTCGAATCTCATCCTTATGGAGTAAACTTTAAAGCTGAAGGGCTGTGAAGGTACATTATCTTATCATAGATTTTATGATAACGTAATAGGCTATTTGAAAATTGTACACCGGCAGCTATTTTAAAACAAAATTATACCTTAACGAGATCTTCAAACACTTCAAATGAAGTAGTCTTGTGAAAATTAAAGTAGTCATTCTTATAAAATTTAGATTTTCTTTTATAATTTGTATTTGGCATTTATGCTATTTTCCACTACAAAATTTGTTTTCAGTTTATGCATATGTTGACATTGATAAATATATTTCTGTGCTTTATGTCTACCCAAATTTATTATAGTAACGCAAACATACGTATCATTGTATTGTATAATGTTTTTTCTCATACTCTTGATTTATAACGTGTTTTAGTGAAACTTCGTACTTTGATGATATTTATGTTTGTTGAAATTTATTTGCTTGCATAGTATTTTTATCATATATATTCTTTATTACTGTTTTTCTAATCCAACCTAAATTGTCATCAATTGTTTGTATAGTTTACATTTAAAGAACATAGACAGTTAGATCTCTCAGATGATTTGAACAGAAAAAAACATTGAAAATATTTCGATTTTTTTGCTGTAGTTTCATTTTTCGATGATAGAAAACGTCAGTTAGACTTACATGATCGTAGTGTTCTCGTTAACGCGTTGTCTTTCCTTTTCGTTGGGATTTGTGTTTTCTGTCCGAGTAAATTGTGCGCTTGCACAACATTCATATCTTCCATTTCTTAGAAAATTATGTATTCAGTATCTGAAAGTAAACGTAACAAAATTTTCTATAAATAAACACATTTATTTACACTTCGTTATCTTTATGTCATTTAAACGACTTTCATAAACATCTAGGATATATTGTTGTATGTAAAGTAGTTGCTATGTTGATTTGTATGGTTCATCTTTACGGTATACGGCGTGTATATAGCTGGTCTATTTCTAGAATGTTCGTGGAAATCACTTCTATTAACGACATATTTTTGATTGATAGCCCATATATAGCAAGATATAGTTATTTTTAGTATTAGTAAATTGTTCTTTATTCAAATTATGAGTTAAAATTAAATAGATTAGATTCAATCGTGTTTTGTTACTAGCAGAATGAATTGAGATTCGATTAGTAACTGCCGATTTAAATGAAAAGGTGACAAATGTAATTTCAAATTATAATTTTTCTAATAAAAATGTATCAGAGTTGTGTAAACTGCCTACGGTCTTAATTATGGAGCTGTTAATTTATGAACCAGCAATACCCGAAAGCAATAAAATGTTAATGCGAACCATGGAAGCATTTGTTGAACCCATCTGTGTCAGTGATGCCATCGTTTTGCATGACGTAATCACAAATGTAAGATCTAATGGTTTTTATATTTTTGAATAAACAACGAAGTATTCTTTATATATCGTTTTAACTGATGTCTCGTGAGGAAGACACAAATGTGAAAGATCTTGAAGAGGGTACGACAGCAATATGCTAAATCCATGAGAATTTTCTTGGTATTGTTTGTAATTAAAAATGTTGCTTTTTGTTTTAGATTCTTTAAACACATGCATTTAATTTTACAATACAACCCGGTTCTCATCAAGCTTATCAGATTCAAAAAATGTATTATTTTGTGCAAAAAAGTTTACTTTTTGCGATTTGTTTTGCAAATATAAAATAGTTTAAAGTGATTGGTAAATGACAATTGAGAATCGAGCCATACACAGTTACCTTCTGTGGGTGGTTCGTTAAATATGATGGTCAGTCAATAAGACTGCTAAACTTTCTTTAATGTTTATTAGAATATAAAATATATTATATATTGGAATATAAATAGAAAATATTTTACTTGTATGATAGATAAAATTGTAACATTAATTTTAAAAGTAACACTTAAAACAAACAAGTTAAATGTAATTTTTGAAATATTTATCATAAACGTAGAGTGATGAATGGAATAACATCGATTTTAATAAAAAAATATTCTGTCACCATACATCATAGCCGCAGCTGTGCGTCTAGTATTTTGATACTCAACATGAAGTGTTTACCCGATAACCGATAAGAATTCCATCATAATTACCTTATTCGAATAACACGTCAATAAACACTATATTTTATTTCATTTACTATCATATAAATAGCAATAAAAATCACTAAATCACACGCGTCAGTCGCGCGGCACTATTCGCAATAAATAGCCAGTACACAATATAAAGTTTATCGTTTCATCAATTTGTTTGTACGCATTATACGAGTGTCGCCGTTGGCCACATGGCGAATATTGTCATGGACCGTAACGTTAGGCGCCAAAGCCCAACACGAGGTTGTCGGCCTTGAATGGATTGGCTTTGGAGCCGGCGTGTGAACTGGTGATACCTGTTATGCAGTCGGCGAAATCGTTCGTGTGAAATCTATACGGGGGTATGGTTTGGTTTTTGTAATATTGGAAATTATACTGTCTGTTGTTTTTCATAGTTTTCAAATATCTTTTATTACATTGACTGGTGATCAAAATTATTCGTTCATCAATTCCCGTTCTTCTAAGCAAAACTTTTGAAGATCTCTTCCTTTTATATTAATTATAACCAAAATTAAATTTTCCGATAGAATATTATTCTCAGTTTATGTTACTAACAAAGTCTTAAATACTAAGAACTTTAGGCACAAGGCTCTAAGACACATAATTAAATGGTCTCTACCCACGCTAGTTTTGAGATTAAGACATCGTATTTGAATAAATATTACACGTCCTAACAGTTTCAAAATAAATTTGGTATTTTTAAAAAAAAAATCAGTGTAATGAATTTTACAGCTTTTGGAATTTCATTTTTTGCATTGCTTCTCATGCAAAAAATGTTCATATTGAAATGTAGTCAAATTTCAATATTTGCATTTTTAACCGCGCTATAGTTGTATTATTATTGGCAACTTTTAACCGTTAATTGTTAATGTAGGTATTAATTTTCTCGTATTTGTTTAAAAGATATAATTGCTGTTAAATAAGCTAAAATAGTATTTACGTCCTTAACATACCATTAAAATTACGAATGTTAGTAAGCAAGATTAATTTATTCGTGTAAGCGAATGCTTTGCGTTTGTGAGTGAGATTGATAGTCCCCTTGTTGTTATTTGCAACTAGCTGTTGCTCGCGACTTCGCACGCGTCAATTTAAAAAATAATAAAATACAGCCTATGTCACAAATGTATTATCTTTTCAACAGTGAAAGAATTCTTAAAATCGGCCCAATAGTTTTTATGTGAATCGAATACATACAGAAGGACAAAAATACAAATCTTTCCTCTTTATAATATTGAGTATAGGAGTATATAAGTATATGAAGGAGTGTTTGACCACATTATTGTAGCTTGATAGCTGAATGCGCAATCAGGCATGAACTGGGATTGGTTACAGACCGACGTTGCTATTGTTTATAGTTAGGATTAGAACTACTCTAACAATATCGCTATAGATATTCCTTATTGAGGAACAAGCATGATGCTCCAACCAATGAGAAGTTAAGTGACTTACAAATTTGTACCAAATTTTTATAGCAAATTTAAATGTCTAAGGTATTTTGCGCATAAAATTGTGTATCAACAGGCATTGAATGTAATGTTATTGCCAAATTTGACCCAAAATAAATAAAGAAAGTTAAAAAATGCTATTAAATAAATGACTTTATTTATAAATTATCAGTTAAAAAGAACTATCATATCCAATTGTTTAAACATTAGTCCGGTTGCGAAACGTTGCGAATCGCGATTAATAGAAGGGTTCATTAACCTTTTTGGCAGCAAACAAACTTGATTTGCCTGTACGAGTACATGCCAGTGGTATTGGTAGTAGAGTATAGTTAGAGTTTTGATTATTCAACAAGTTATTTTTAAAGGTCAGAGTCTTGATAACTTAATGGATACAAGGTCCGGATTTCATGTACTGAATCTATATTAAAATTTTATAGAGTATGCGTAAAGTTACGTACATAATTTTTCTACAAAATTTTTTTGTATTACTAATTTTTTTTTGTAATCATTTACTTTTTTACATTTTATATTACGTTTTACAAATGTATAAATGTAAAGTTTACCATGATGTATAAACAAGCACGGAGTAATGATTCTAGTTTTTATTTTTAGTTAAGTCAAGGTTAACTATACAATTTACCTATAGGTTTACCAAAACATTTCCGCTTTTTTTGTTAACATTTGTCAACACAAACAATACTATTATAGCTACACTATGTTTCACGACACAAGTTGCAGATATTATAATAAAAATTATGTTTGTTTTAATTTCAGATACAAAACTATATAAAACTTATGATGTTTACGATTCAAAAAAAATTGCGAGATTTTGTACTGTTTATGAATGGAAAGTTTTTTCAGCTTATACGGACTTCGTTAAAATATTTGCCTTATCAATTCCAAGAAAATTTTATTACCAAAAGACGGCAAAATTGTTATTTATCTTTATAATGATTTAGTATGACATATGACATCAGTGTTGTCATAAAATAGGATATTATCAGTTTATGTTTGGTTAACTACCGCACGATTCAATGTCGTGTAATCAACATCGTTAATTAGTTACTCAACATAATCACTAGGGTAACAAATTATTTTTACCATAACTCTTTTTTACTTAACAACCGACTTTCACGTTATTTAATACTAGCTTTCGCCCGTAATTTCGTCCGCGTGAAATTGAAATAACAAAAGTAATTAGCCTAAATGTTCTACCAGACAATCCTCTACTTCTATACTAAATTTCATCGAGATCCGTTCAGCCGTTAAGACTACAAACTATAAAAAACATCTATCCATCTAAAATTTCGCATCTATAGTATTAGAAAGACTTCTAGAGTAGGTGTACCTTTTCATTCTTGTAGTCCCTGAAATAGATGAGTAGAGCCCTTGTTAGCTTTCTGGTTTTCCTTGTCGATCCAAACTCGTTTTTGTAATTCGTGTAGACATTCTTAACATATTTTGACAAGTTGAATATTAAGATTAATTATAGAACTTTGTGAGTAAAGATATGACGGCTGATAGAGATGTGTAGAAGAGCAGCACATACTGTGCCGACCCTTCATAAGAGATTAGAGCAAGTTGATGATGTGAGTAAAGTCCCAGGTCTCCTAATGCGGTAAAATATTAACCTTAAAAATATTTGCTACCCACATTTGGCTTAGAATAGTAAATTTATTTAAAAACAATCATCTTATCCCAAATCTTATCCTACTACCGTAGTGTCAGCGCAGCGGGTTTTCGTTTTCCAAATAACTCTATCTTCCGACATCTCAGTCATTACTCTTGATAATGTCACCTTTCACGCAATACATCCATCCTTAATTTAAAAAACAATATTTTAACATTTAATTAAAAACCCTATATTGAATAAAGACAACTAAAGCTAACAGTTAAAAAGACAGAAGTAAGAAATTTGAGTTCCTAAAACATTGGCACAGAAATAACTAGAATCTTGTCGCAACATCTGATAATCTAATAAATTAGACACAATTAAATTTAAATTTATGTGGAAAATACCAGTGTTATATCTTGACAGATAACGTAAAAACTGCTCGTTATAAAAATAACAAGCTTTTCCCGTCACCTTAATCTAATTATTCAAAAGTCAGTTTATACGCCGACTTTAATTTGACTATCAACGTTTTAGTAAAGGAACTTCCTTATTTATTAGCTGTTGCTCACGACTTCATCCACGCGATTAAAAAAATAATAAAAAACATACCTTATGTTACTCAATGATAATGTAGCTTTTTCAGGGTGTAAAATTTTTTTAAATCGGCCGAGTAGTTATTGAGTTATTTCAATATATACAAAAATACAAATGTTTCCTCTTTATAATGTTAGAATAGATTACTTCTTGATCTGCCAGGCATTATTAATTAATTCGCGAACATTAAACGCCTTAAAACAATAAAATCCGTCTTAATAAGCCACTAAGGTCCGGAAACTTTTATTAATGAGTAAGATAGTTAATAATTAATTCGAATTAAAAATTTAAATAAAACGGTCATGGTCATATCAATTGTTGCGTCAGTCAACTTTAAACGTTCCCACATGTTTTTGTACTGCAGGTCAAGAGGCGATGGTCCGTATGCGTAAATAAATAAAAACATTTTCGTATTCATTTGTTTAATCAATGTGAATTGGGTCAATGGAATGATTGGATACACTTAAATTTTCTTAGCATGGTTCGGTTAAACTAAATTAAAATAGACTTTAACATATAGTACCTACCTAAAGGGTACAACTGGATATGAAGAAAGGAAACCTTTTATTTCCGTAACATTTATTTTGACGGTCAAAATGGCGGAGCGACCGCTAGCCAGCAAGCTCTCACCCCCGCGACTCCGTCAGCGCGGAATTAAACTTAGTAATTGGCCTATCTGGTCTTCCTGATTATATTTTATATATCTGTACCAAATTTCATCGAGATCATTTGCATCGCAGTTTAGGATACAAACTCTAACAAACATCCATCCAAACATTTATAATATTAAAAAGATTAAATACAACTTTATACACTGCCACTATCTATAAATATAAATTAAAATAAATGTAATTTGACAAAACTCTTCTTTATTTGTTTCTGTTCTGGAATTCAAATATTTATTATGAACTTGTATCATGCTCCTATGTTTAAGTAATTTTCACAGAGACAGTTCTTTACATATTGCATTCGCAGTGTATTCAGCTGACAGCGTGCGAATGTAGAATTGAATGTCTTAAAAGAGACTCGAGTATTTCAATAAAAGAAGTAAAAAAGCGTAGTAAATAATGGAAAATGCTCTTTCAAATGGAATGAGGAATGTTTTGCGTAAAACATTTTGGTATGTCCTAACCACTTTCTATGTAATAACTGAGATCTAAACATGTTTTATGTCGATGTTTTTGCAGTATAAACTGATGTTGAAACATGTACATTTTGCTGGTGCATTGCGGCTGAAGTGTAGGTCTAATGGTCGTATTACACGCTATGAAAGGCTAAAAATGTATGCAAATTTCGATCATCCGTCTTTTACGATAAGCGCTTTTTAGAATGTAATCTGAAAAATGTTAATATGTTATGACCATTTTTAATTTATAGCTATCATCGCAATCTAACATGATAAAATGATAATTTGGAAATGTTGCGTTAATTTTTTTTTAATTCTGAAATGTTTGAGTTGAACGAAACCTTTTTAGGGAAATTTGACTACTAGGAAAGGTCCATAAGGCTATTTTTTTAAGATTTGTAGCGATAAAGAGCAAAGTAGGAAATAAATTGCCTTATCTTACTACCATGGATAATTGCAGCATTTGCATGCAGGCTAGGGAGTTCGTTCATCGATCGCATTTCAAATGAAAGGCCGTTACTTATAACAAAGCTAAGCATAGACATGATGAGCAAAATTCTTTGTACATAAGTTCCTTGTTGACGATACCCGTAACTGTTGTGCAAACAATAGACTTTGTGATGCAATTATTTACTCCCACGTGGATTTTACAAACCTCTGGAGCCTTGTGATTGTTTTGTTTAAGTTTCTTATAGCAGCGACTATAATTTGTGTCGGCCCAATTTCAGTACCTTTTCTTTACCACCCTTTCTCTTATAAGAAAAGGATGGGAAGAGAACGTGGATTTGACGGTGGAGGAGATGCATAGGAAGGGGAAATAACCTGTTTATGTGCGTCTCTTCCTTGGTCAATTAAGGCTAGGTAACGCCGAATGCGTTTGCGAATGTCTATGGCAGCGTTCGCTTCGCCATTTCGGCGGATTTATGTGGCCGCTTGCTCGTTTGCCACCTTATGGTATAAAAAAAAATATGTAAGTAAGAATTTAGTTTAAAACAAATGTGACGGTTATAGGTTTTATTAATTTTAAATTCACAATTATTTTTCATTCATTAAATAATATAGACAATTGATTAAATCGGTACGTGTTCTAACATAAAACGCGTAGACAATGTCTTTGGTATTTGCATAATATATTCTATACAAGGTTAAGTGATGGATTAGTATGCCCCTCGTATCGAGGCTACGATGATCTCACAAACGGATTAATTCTAAACTCTCATGAACCTCATTGAATGGATGCTTTTGTTAATCGAGCTTCAAGTCTGTTATTAAGCTTCATTAATGTAATCGATGAGACTGTCTCTAGCTTATAGTGATTGAAGATTCTAAAACAGTTTTACTATAATGTGATGCAATTTACTTTAAAAAATAAGAAAGTATAATAGTTAATATACGATACTAATAACACGATACTTGAGATAGTCAATATTAACCCAATGAATATATTTAATTTTTGACGTTTGTAAATTACATTTTTAAAACATTTAATATTAAAACTTTGGACCTCAAAACATATAACCGTCGATGTACGCCATAGAAATAAAGATTTTGCTAGGTTTGTTTTTTTAAATAAGGAATATGTAAACATTGACAAAAAGTTTTGTTATAATTTTATGTCGTACAAAATCCATTATACTCGTAGTAATAGGTAAATTAAGTCTAATAGAACATAGCGCCTGCTAAATAATGATCAAGAGTAAAATTAACAATTTGCTATTTAATAACTTTAGGTGCACAGTACGACAAAATATTAAAATGAATAAAATTTATTTTTTCTATTAAAAATGTAAGCAGATCCACAATTCTTAAGTTCATGAGAGTAAATATTTTTAAGGTAAAAAAGAAGAAATTATAAGGTGTCTCAAAATGGTGTTAAAGTGAAAAATAAAACTATATTGTTTACATTTATTTAATAACTTATTATAAAATTAAACATTTAATAAACTCTATCACAACTGTAGTAAAATGCTATATCACAAAAATATAAATTTACAAATGTCTTAGGGCCTGTCCCACCAAATTTTAAATAGACTGATAATAATTGAACGTATAAAATATGCGATGGAAATATCGGATTTTCCCTTATCACAGTGACGTCATTTTTAAGCGATCTGAGCCTGTATCAGCCAGTGGTGGAATAGGCCCTTATTATATTAACATTAACACGATCATCGGATAAACTCAGATACCCGATATTTTATCGAGTAAAGTTAAGTACATTATTTAGCTTAAAACTTGTTTAATTTTTTGCTAAAATAGTAACTTAGGTAACGTAGGTAATGACAAACTTGTCAATAATCTATTAATAATTTAATATGTAAACGAGTTAATACTGTTATTTCACGCAATTTATTTAACATGTAAAAGCAAATACGTTTTTCCATAAGTTCCATAATTTTACTGCGCCTTTTTATGATTTTTTAAATTGAATTCTCCAAACAATAATAACATGGGTACAAACATTTCTTAGGTTAAGTACATTGTTATTAAATACAAACCAGTGAAAGGAGACAATTTTACAAGTAATACATTTCGAATAGTAATAGTATACTATTTAATATACATTTTAAACTCATAGTTACTATTTATTAATATAAGCTATATGTGTCATTAATTTATTAAAAAATCACTTAATAATACGTTTTATTATTAGCATGTACAGTTTATACTCTACATAATAATATTTAACTTCCATTAAAACAGTAATGGCACTCTCGAAATACGCACACTGTGTAAATTCATTTAAAACTACAAATAATTAATTTCCTGTTCAAATATCACGTATTTATTTTCTATTAGCATTCCCAACAAATACTTTAAAAAAAAAACTATTATTTTTTATTCTGTTGTGGAAATTTTCTCTAATTCTTTATGTAACTTTAAACTATATAACAGAGGTTTTAGTACGAAAATATGCGAAAAAGAAATTCGTACGGATATTGACTAAATTTGCATCGAACTTGTGCAACGCCCCAATCGTGTGGAAAGTACACAGACAACTCTAATTTATTTTAACAAATTTTCGTTTCAGACCAACTGTAAAGTTCAACAGAGTATTTACTAAACAACTTTAGTAACATCCTCAAAATTATCTTCCATTTTAATACTGA
>NW_013527137.1:4221087-4249067 GCF_000836215.1 Papilio polytes
TTTTATATACGATTATTTTAAAGTGGAAAGATTTGTATTTTAGGATTCTTGGAAAACTTGTAATACTTGTAATTCAATCGCTACTGGTCCGATTTCAAAAATTCTTTCACTGTTGTTGTTCAAAAATTTATTTCAGTTCATTGTTCAAATAGCTACGTTTTCTAACATAGGCTATATTTTTAAATTCCACGTAGATAAAATCGCAAATAACAGCTAGTTTTAAATGAAGATAGAATTCTGCGAAAACTACCTCAAGGATAGACCCATCTTACTTCTTTAGTTGTAAAAAAAACTACCTTTTTACCGAAATTGTTATTGTACGGAAAAAGAAATTGCAATTGTATTTACACAGTCTATACAATTTATTGTATTTGCATAATAAATAAAATAAACAAGCGTCAATGCGCTCGAGGCGAGTGTGCCGACGTCCTACTTTTTTGATGTGCTTACGAAAAAGAGGCGAGAGTAATCACTTCATTTATAACCATTACGTCGCTGCTTTGCGTAATTTATTCAGTAAATTGCCAATTTTGAGGCAACTCTTGACGAATTTCAAAACAGTTCTCGGCACGAAAGCTTTTTGAGAGTTTTTATCGTATATACAACAAGCAAGCTTAAACATTTTGATCTATAGAAGATTAAATCCTCGATAAGGAAAAGGGAAAACGGGTTAGATAAATACAAAACGGTTATTATCCTTGAGGGAAAGATACGCAGTAGCCCTTTGTTTGTTTTTTATCTTTTTTTCTCAAATATGTAACAAAATAGCTAAAGAACATAGCTCTTCTTTGAATTCCTGTTTTTGTAATTCTTTGTTTGATACATTCTTGTTAATACCAAACGTTTTACATAGTTAATTTTTTTTTTAATATGATCAAGAATTATTGAATCTGTTTTTTAAAAGACGATATTTTGATTGCCCATATAAAAAGTAATAGAATAATAGTTCGGTGTAAAATAAACACCACATTTAAGAACCTGGTAGATAGATAAATGAAGTATTTGTTGACCTAGGTCAGGTAAAATTACATATACGGAAACATTAAGATGTGAGAGTCCTAATAATTCTCTAAACGTATTCTAATAGTAAGTTTAATATTGAAACTTCAAATTCTCAAAGCAAGTCAAAGTTGAGAAGCTTTTGTTACTTAGTAAAGTTTGGGCGGATTCAGTGGCGTTTCTGTAAGAGCTCGATAAACTTGAAACGTATCTTTTACATTATTAAAGACGCTTTCAACGTTTGTCTTATCTTGTAAATTTATCTTGGGATATCAAGCGGAAGTATTGATATCTCATTAATAAAACTTTTCCTCTTAAAAGTTAAATATAATTTAAATTAATATTTAGAATTAAGATCTTGTGTTAATTCAGCATTTAAAATGTCTACGTGTTTTAAAAAATTTTAAAAACACGTGCATATCCGTTATGATTACTCATCTCATAAATATAATTCCAAGCACTTGCATTAAGAAACATCCCAATTTGTCCCAACATCGTTGTCTTTTAACATACTTCTTTACAAGAACAATAATTTTATTTATAAATATTGTAAGACGCAATTTAATATTACATTCTGAACAATTTACGGTAAACAATTAACTTTTATGTAAAACTAACTGTTACCCGCGACTTCGTCCAAGCAATATAAAGATAAAAAAGTAGCCTATAATACGGGCATATTATCATATCGTGCTGTCAGCCTTCACTGCAAGTATAGTCGAAATCGGTCCAGCCATTTCAGAGATTACCCGGAACAAACGTAACTTGCAGCCAGACATACAGACACACAGACAAAAAAAAATCGATTTTGGTTATAAGCAACGCAAATACATCATCTTTCCAAAATCTGGAATTTTTATTTTGATTACAAACAGACATTCCAATTTTATTGTAAGTATAGATTGGCATCTGTGCAAATAACTTACGTCAGGTGTTAATAAACCGATGAGGTAGGGCGTGATTATTCCAGATATCGTCGATGTGCCATTGATCATTGCTGTTAAAGAGCCCGCGTAATTTGGCGCCAAATCAAGTGCGTTAACCTGAAATTTTAACACATTATAAAAAATAATAAACAAAAATATATAAAAGTAACGTTCGTATATCAAAGTTCAAATCATCTAAATACGAAAGAAAAAATATAACCTTTTAAATCAAATTCACACATTTTAAACTACTACTTCGTATATAAATATGAATTTGGAATCATGGAAATATTTGTCACGTGTCAATCTGCGGAACAAAATAGCGCGTTATTAATTTGTTCCGCAGACCACGTGATTAATAACGATTGGAAACCATTTTAGATAACCAAATAATCAGAAATCATAAATCTATCCTAGTTTAATTATGAAAATAATTAATGACCACCAAAAACCATTATTCCCTGCGATCAATTTGATGTCACCTATTTACATATTTTTAATTTCAAAATTCATAGAAAATCCAAACAAAATACATTAACAATATAAACCATATAAAATCCATTACCGAACATCGTTATTACTCGACTTAACACGTTTGCAAATTACTAAGGTAATATAAATGAGAGTTAATTTATTCAGGCCATATAAGTATTCATAAAGGTCGAGCTTACCTTCATTCCACTGTAGAATCCTCCCATAAGGGCCATGGAGGCAATAAAATAAGCCACAGCTTTGAAACGATCGCAGCCGGAGTATGATGCGAGGATGATGCATATAGCGGGACCCGTAGCAGCTAAACATTAAATTTTATTGCTTAAATGTGGAAATTTTTATGGCATGTAACATGGAAATTTTAGCAATATAATCTCGTATATAGACGTTATAGATCTCTAGTAAGTCAAAGAGGTAGGTATAGAGGTATGATAAATTGCGGTATAGATGACATAATTAAGAATGTGATTGGTGAATACCTGGGGTTACTGAATCGATTAAGAAGAGAAAAGCCTAATTTGCATCTCCTATAAGTTATTAAAGACTGTTAACTAAATGTATATTTATAATATAGGGATATTATTTCGTTTGTTTAACTTTGATTTTAATTTTCTTGTACACAAGATTGCACGATTTGCTGAACGAGTTAAGAATAAAGTTACAAGAACAAACCTATAGTTGTATGGATTATCCTTCCAGTTTTAATGGAATGCCATCCTTTTTTGACGCAGCCGTCGCATACCCAGCCAAATATAAAGGAGCTTATCCACATGGCGAGGTAAGGGATAGAAGTGAGGGTGCCCGTCGTAGCGATGTTGAATTTAAGCACATCAGTCATGTATTTTGGAAGGTCTGTTACCATTGTGTAATAACCCCAGTCGTGGCCTACCTGTAAAATAAAGTTACAAGCAATTTTATATTCCTTTTTCCACAGATTTATAAAAAAAAGTACTTAGAGGTACTCTACTCGAATAGTCTATTAATGAGTATGGAAATTGATCTACTCTACTTTCAAATTTAAATTCAAATCCACTATCTCTTACCTTGAGGTGCTAGCAAAGAAAGCTTAAAATACAAGCCCTATTTATTTCTATTCGGCATCTTTATGAGGTGAATGATGTGTGTATGGCAATGGCTGTGTGTAGTTGTGAAAATTCAATTTATTTTACAAAAAAAAACTTACTGCAGCAAACAAAAGAGCCCACACGGGAACTGATCTAACAATAGCCTTCCAAGGGACAGGGTCGCGCACGCTTTTATTATCAGCACTTGTGACGTGCTCGTTTAAATATTTAAGCTCTTCATCTGATATGTAGGGATGAGTGTTCGGCGTACTGTAGCAAAGTAGACTCTGAAATAAATAAAAGATAAAATTGTATCACATGCTCATAGGACTTATACTCTAGAGAAATCAATAGTGAATTTGACTTAATATGGAATCGAAAAATCCACCAAATATTCAAACCAGATTCTCATACTTTTTAAAATTATGTAACTTTAGTGTAGTCGTTACAAGTTTTGCCTGCATCCAAAACTTGTTCCGCTGCACTACGAGAAACTAATATAAATCTAGTTTGTATTTACTCTAGAAACAAAAACGAAACTAGTTCCAAAAAGGATTTGTATATAAATGTCAAATGAACTGCTTTTAAATTATATTCGAAATTAAAGGAACACTTTTTTTATTAGGTGTATACGAGGAAAATATGAACGGAAAAATCTTTGTCTATTGGTGTGTGACTGAACTAGCCTAAGTAAATAACAACGGGTCAGCGAACACTCAACAAAGGAGTTGATAGACTCACCATTCGTAGGCTTTATAGCTAAAGGAAAATAATCGTCTAGCCTATGACAACCTCCATAAGATCAGTCTTATTGAGATCACCAATAAAATTGTTGACGGTTTTAATCTTCAGTTTAAGTCTTAAGTTATCTAAATATACACTTACCCAGAATATAAACCATAAAATGCCAAAACAGCCAAAGAAATAGAACACATTAGCCCAATCGCCATTGCCTGCCATCAGGAATCCAGACATGAATGACCCGAATATGTTCCCAATCTGTGCACCACCGAACACCAAGGCACCTTGCCGTGACCTCTCGTGTGGAGGCACCCAGCGCGCCAACACAATCATTAAGGCAGGCATCGTGGGACCCTGGAAAGTAAGAGAATAACTATAAACTCTGTATTACGTACAGTCGGTGAAACTGGCGATGGTCTAACTTAAAAGCAATCGTTTGAACATTTTAAATCGAGTCACGGCATAAACATGTATCTGTACGAAAAAAATCAGGTTTACGCGGGTACTTTTTTTTATTATTATCCCTTAGTTTGCACTACTCACTGTTATCTAATTAGTTTTTTTGTAGGAAGAGGGGGAGGTTGTCTCGTTGCAATGAACAAGGCAATTTTCCTGAATTAGCACACCGCGGATTGGCGCGACTATACATCAAAGCAAACTAGAAATTTAAAATTGATTTAATTGGTCATTCCTTAAAAGTTCTTTAGTTATCGGATCCTCATAATGTTTGCAGAAAGTTTTTCAACTGAATTTTGTTTGTGCTACAAATTCCCTTTGCCGGTTACTAGTTATTATTATCAAAATAAAACATGTTCAGTCTATATTTAGCATTCATAATAGTATTTTGTTTACCATAATAAATCTACGTGGTTAGTACACCTTATCCAGTGTCTATCGTATAAGGCGGTGAAATGTAGAATTCAACTGGGTGAAGGGTAACAACATTTTTTTGCGCTCAGACGTTTCTGCAGCCGGAATGGCTAAAGTTTAACGAATGCATAAAACAAGACCCCAAAATATTACGAAATTAATTTTTAAAGTCAATAAAGTAATTTAATATTATCTTGAAAATCTTCGAATTATTAATGTTTTCTATGTCCTATAAATTATTTATTAAATTAACCCTCACAGGTCATAATTCAATTAAAACCAGAAATATTTTGTTCCTTATCATAAGGCTATCATAGTTAGAAATGATCAATTTTCATTTTTCAATCTCATCATTCTGTTATAGTGTTGATAACCACAAATAACATATATTTGCGGTTTCCATCTCTATTATGTCTTTGTTACTTTGCTGTAGTGTTTGGAATTCTATTTAAAACAACGTGACGCTCGTCGTTCACGTTTCTGTGGTATTACTACGTACGTTAGTAATTACAACATTGACATAACAAAGGAACACATCCCTACTTACTATGTGCTTGATTGTAAACTTGATTATCAACAGAAGAATGCATTACCAAAGCATTTAGTGTAGTAGACTATACTATCCGCTTATTTATAAATATATGAGTCATTTATAGACTACTCGCTTTCTTCCGCAACTCTGTCCGCGCGGTATTAAAAAAAACAAATGTAAGTAGCATATGTGTTCTTCCAAACTATCCTCTACATCTATATCAAATTTCATCAAAATCCGTTCAGCCGTTTAGGCTACAAACTCTAGCAAACATCCAACTATCCATATAAACTTTCGCATTTATAATATAAAAAAAAATTAAGTAAGATGACTCATTTATAGACTATAAAAAATATTTAACTATTTAATTTTCAAACTGGATGTTAATAAATTAATTTAAGTCTCATTTGTTTTATCTTTTAAATATTTTGATAACATTTTCTGATTTGAATTTTATCATATCCACCCTTTGTTGGGTATCACAAAGGATTCTAAATTAAAGTAAATCCGGGGCTATTGAGCGACTTCGCTTTGAAAATGAAGATAAGCTTTGGATTAACAAAGTTTAGTTTAAAGAATAACTAGGATTACAGAGCCGGGGTCCACGGCTTTGTGGCCGCGGTTAAATGGTTTGCGGTGAAACGTTGCCTTAATTAATAGTTTAACTGAACTAAAGCTAATCTTTATTATAAGATTTAATTACTTTGTTTAACTTCCTTTAGGGTGTAATTTATACGATTTTACAACTTATTAATTATTAGTTTTACATGAATCTACCTACTAAGATACATTTCCAGGCTTATAAATATTGACTACATTTTAAAAATATAAAACTATATTTTTTTAACACCATGATCATGCAAATAGAATTATATAGACTTTAACATTGTGTAACACTAGTTGTAGTCCGCGACTCCTTTGGCGATGAGTTAAAAGGAAAACAAAAGTGAGTAGTCTATGTATTATTAGAGCCTATACTCTAAATCTATGCCTATCATCGCGATTTGTTCAGCCGTAAATGGGATAATGTCTAACAAATATCATAACATTAATAGCATACTATAATTATACATATATTATAATTTACACGTCAAACGTTTTGTGGTTTATAAGAATTATATCGAAGGAACTTACTTCGCCCATTCCTTGAAGCACCCGTAGTATGAACAGCCATGTCGCTCCTCCTGCTTTCACCACTACAGGAGTCATCAGCGTGAAGATAGCAGTACTTAGGAGCCCGATACCAAGGGTCCATTTCCCTCCGTATCTCTCAGCTAAGTAACCTCCCGGTACATGTGTTATAGCATATCCATAGTAGAAACCGCTTAGTATTAACCCTTGAGTTGATTCTGACCAGTCGAATATTGCGTACTGGAATGTGGGAAAAAGACAATATTATTATTTGTTTCGCCTATAACTGGAATTTTTTCTTTCCTTCCCAACATTTACTAGTAAGGTAAGGATGGAAAGGGTAGTTTGAATGTCATAGGGAGAGAATCTCCAATGTTATCTGTCTATAGGTCACATATACAGCATAAGCCGCTTAGACGTCATTTGTCGCCAGGAAGTCTCCTGGCTTTTTTATCAGTACTTGATATAAAACATAGATTTATCAGGATGTTTCGAAATTATACTTAATGTCTATATATTTCTATTTATATTGGAATAAAATCTGCTTTCCCTTCAGTTCAGCTTTGATATACTCTTTATGGACTATTTTTAGTTTTATTGGCAGATAATGTATTTTGATTCTTACCTCTTTTACACTGACAGTTCCGTTAACCAATATTTCGCTTTCATCAGGACAAGCATTTGGATCAAAATGTGACTCCTCGTTCTTGGTATTGTTGACCATTTGTGTGACGGCGAGGTTGAGGCAGACGCGCATCGTGTACGCATTGCACACCGCCAGCAGACCCATGATGCCGAGCACATACCGCTGGGGAATTATGAACACTGGTCGGAACAAAAAATAGAATTTAAAAAATGGACGTTGTAATGAAAAATGGGTTAATCGATAATTTTATTATGAACTCATAGTTATTAAATATACTATTAAATAATTTGTACACAGTACAAGATTAGTTTCTTGATTAAATAGTATACCTACATTTTGATATTATCAGTCGCCATCTTGGTAGCATTGCAACGTAAAATATGTACAACAAAGAAACCAATGTCAGTTGATTCCTGAAAAAAGAAATGTTTAATGGTAATTTACTTTTAAAAATATTATTATCTTAACACTTACATGGGTCACGATAGAAGATTTACATCAACATACAAATATTAAAATTGAAGACAGAATCTTTTTCTGCTGATAAATTTGTTTTATCGCGAAATTCTAAATTCACGGTCGAGGTACAAGTATGTTACTGATGTATCGAGATTAGCGATCACTCGTGATATTGCAGAGATGCCAACCATCAAAGAATCTCGTGTGTTCGCATCACGTTAATGTTATATCCAACTGTCGCAACAACTTTACAATACATACTGTTCTAAAATAAAATTCTAACACAAATGTAATAGTAGAATTATTTTTCTGCAAAAATTTTGACATTAAATTCCCGTTAATTCATCTATACTTCTGTACTATCATAAAAAAGCGTAAACACACACTTCTTTGTTGCCTAAGATCTCACCTAATTTCATGCGGATGAAACCGCACGCGAACATTTAGTATTTCATACAAGAGAAATGGGAGCATTAAAAACACAAATATAACAATCTAAACATTTTACTGCCGTCATTTACATCATTAGATCATCATCACAGTCATTTACTTTTACTGTCTGATTAAAATGTACCATATATAAGACTAATAAAGATAAAGATATTGTTTGATGAAATTTATATATTTATCGTGCTCTTAGACTCATAACAACAGATTATGAAACTGAATGCGATTCAAATGTCAATGAGTCTTCGATCAATACTGATATACTGTTATCAGACAGTTTAGTTAAGATAGGTTGTTGTTAAATAGATTTTATGTAAGATGGACGCATTTATATCTTACTAGCTTTCTTCCGCGACTTCGTCTGCATGGAATTAAAAAAACTAAGTAGCCTATGTGTTCTGTCAGATTTTACATCTATGCCAAATTTCATTGAGATCCGTTCAACCGTTTAGGCTACAAATTCTAACAAACATCCATCTAAATTTTCGCATTTTTAATATTAGTAAGATTTCTAAAACTCAGTACATAAGCGTTGTATTGCTTCTTTTGTTTATCGTGTTTCATGTTGCGTTTTTTATTTCATTAGTTAATGGAATATTTCGACTTTTCCGATCAAACTATTAGAACTGAGCGTATGTAGCTTGCTTTACAAGAAGTTATGAAACTGTACCTTTTGCCAATTTTGTGCTATTGCCATGGTTATGAGTACGGAAATTATTAACCTTCCGATTTGTACTTACTTTGTTCGCCTGTCTGACGAATTCATATTAAATGTTATTAATTGCCTAGTCTTTTATAATTATTTAATTCCAAGCACAATATTTCACCAGAAAAGGTGATTGCAACCTCTCATTTTAGATAACCTGCCTTAATTTATAACCTTGATAGAAATATGTTATTAAGGACCTGTCCCACCACTGCCTGATAGACTCAGATAGCTTAAAAATTACGTCACTGTCAGATAATGTAAATCCGATATTTCCATTACATACTTTACACGTCGGATTATTATAAGACAATTTACAATTTGGTTGGACAGGCCCTAAGTCAATTAGCGATTGCGATTTAGTAATCCATGCAAAATCTACCTTCAATAGAACTGTTATTTTATTTTTAAAATGTCAAATGATACAGTTTAATCAAATCTAACACCACAATCATGTGTCACGAAAGAACTAAATAAAATGTGTTTTAACCTCAATCTTTAGCCAATTCAACAAAAAATCTGATAAATCATCCCAAAAAAAATCAACTCCAATGGATTTTGGGCACTAAATATTGCGTGTTAGTATTATGCTAATACTTTTATACTCGAATGCTCATTACATAGAAAAACAATCACGAAACATAGTGAATGGGTGACTGCATTCCGACCTAAGTACCCGGATCAAATATTATACTAGCGTAAAGTAATAAATAATTATTTAATTTGTACAGGTAATTGTTAGGCGTATATTTTATATATAATAATATGTTGACATGTACGTATGTGTGTCTTTATTTACGTCAGTAAAGTTATGTCCTTTAACCTAATTTCTATTTTTTTTTGTTTCGATGACGTCGATTGTGATTTTTCCTTACGTTGAAAGTATCGATATCAAGGCATGGATAAGCCTTGTTTATTAATCTTAACTTGTGATTAATCATAGATTCCCACGAGTAACAACGCGTATTAATTGCCTTTAAGTCATAATGTTTTTAAGGCGACTTTTTTAAAATATCATGGTTATTATTATTCATGGTCTTTTATTATTATTTTAAAAGACATCCTCCATCATCCAGCGTCAATCAAAGTTAGTATTTATAAAAGCTAAAGTTTAGATGGATGGATGAATGTTTGTTAGAGTTTGTAATCTATAGAGTCTGTAAACAGATTTCGATAAAATTTTGTAAATATACAGAAGCTAGTCTGGAAGAACACATAGGCTACTCAGTTTTGTTCATGCCACGGAAACGGAGGCGCAGGCGAAAGCTAGTGAATATTACAACTGTGTCAATAGAAGTTTCTATGTATAAAGAATGACTAGATATATAAAAACTTGGAAACTCATTCAAATTTCAAAAAGATATAGAACACATTTATTTTCGCATATTACATTTTAGTGTAAGGTATTATTGCATTTTTAGTTTTTTTTTTTTCCAATAAGTTATACGACAAAAGTCGCCAGCATTTTTAATGCCTACTTTGCAAGATTACATTAAAAAATTTTATACTGACACAATATTCCTATTACGGAAAATTATTACTTCCCTCACCAATATTATAGCGACCGCTTAATTTTCTGGCTACGTTCTACATACCTTAATTACTGCGCCCGTCAAGCAAATTGATATTTACGTAGTGAAACACATTTAGTTCGCTAGCTAGACTACATACATACTTCTATTAAAAATTTAAATATTCACATACGTGGAAAAATAAAATTAATAATAATCGTGTGTAAACTTCTTTATAAGATGACTTGCTAGCAATAATTATTTCAAGACTGCGAATCTCATAATCTTATATGTAACTTTGGTTATTATTTAATTAAACAATTACTTCTATCGCCATGGCCCCGATCTAGGATTAGGATTTCTTGTGGCAATTAACAATTTCAATAGATAATTTTCTCTTTGTTACGGCTATATTCATGATCATCTTTAAGCATGTAAAGTATACTTGCTTTCACACACCATTCCGTTCGCGAAGAATTAAAAAAATAGCCTATGTGTTTTTCCAGACTTTGCTCTACATCTATTCCAAATTTTATCAAGATCCGTTCAATCCTTTAGGCTGCGAACTCTAGTAAACATCCATTTCAACTTTTACATTTATAATATCAGTTGTGTTAAACTTGAGGTTGCAGAGATAACTCTATTTTTTTAATTTAACAGTTCACACAGATTATTTACATGAAGAAAATCAGTTTGATGCGTCATGAATGTCTTATAATTTCTGATAAAAACTGGCTGGTTTTTACATATTTTTTCTTTTAATTAAGTAATTATTTAGTAATTAATACTGGCCATAAAAAATGTATAAAAAATGAGTTATTATTACTAACGTTGTACGTTTTCCACGCTCTACGGTCACCATTGAAGTAAGTTACCACCTGTTGTACAATGTTTATAAACATTGCGTGGAAATCTGAATCACGGAACAATGATAAAACTTATAAAATATTTCACGTAATAGGTTCGCTAATTGTCGATTATAACGGATTTATTAAAACACACGAAGTTAACAATAAAACATCTTTAAAAGTGGTAGAGCCCACTTTAACATCTTTGCACGAATGGGCCGGTTCGTCCGGTGAAATACCACGACCACACAGAAAACACGCGTGAAGTGGAAGCAACTTCGCGTTTCGTCTGATGAGTGTAGTGCCGGAGGTTTAATTTTAGTCCCTTTCCCTTCCCACCCTTTTCTTAAGAGGAAAGGATGGGAAGGAAAAGTGAACTTGACGGTGGAAGAGATGCACGGGAAGGGGAAATGTCCACTTTATGTGCGTCTCCTTCTCCGTCAATTTAGGGTAGACAACGCATCTGTAATTGCGGATGTTGATGGGCAGCGGTCGCTTTCCATTTTGGTGGATTCAGATGGCCGTTTGCTTGCTCGTTTTCCACCTTATATTAAAAAAAATCTTACTTCTTACTAATATTATAAATGGGAATTTAGATAGATAATGAAATAGTCACAGATGTAGAAAGAAAATGAGACCACATAGGCTACTTACATTAGCTTTTTTTAATTCTACGCAGACGAAGTTGCAGGTAAAATCTAGTAGTCGCTAAGATGGTAGTACATCAAGTTATTATAATATCAAGTATTGCAAAATTGCATATATTTCTTATTAAAAACAAAATCAAATGAAGTTATTGTGCTTACGATTAAAAATAATTTTAACAAAAACGTAGAATATTTCCTCAAATGTGACACTGATTAATTAAAACCATTATTTTATGGCCGTTTTTATCTCAACCATCGCTAATATTCGATGATTTTACAAACTTGTTTGAAGAGCAGGTGTAGGTTGAAAGTAAACATTATTTTTAATATTCTTATTAATATACAATACAAAATTTAATGTATTATGGGTTTGTTTTGTCAAAAAACTTGTATAAAAAAATGGAACCCACCTGCAAGCATTACCTTTCGGATAAAAAAAGAATTATCAAAATCGGTCCACTAGCGGAGTTATGCCGTAACACACATAAAAAAATAATAAAAAAAGGACATATCGACAAATTGAGTACCTCCTTCTTTTCGGAAGTCGGTCATAAAGATACTGCCACTCTAATTTTATTTGAAAAAAAAAATAGTTAAATGTTTTTGTACAACTGGTAGCGTTGCACATCTAAGTCAACAAGTTACACGTGCACTGCGTCAATGTAAATATCCACATGTACACAAACATACATTCCAAGTATTTATTTACAACCATGACTACTTCTGAGCAAGCTGTGACTATTGTAAGGTAATTTTTCAAAATCAAACTATAGTGTGTCTAAATAATTTAGATTAGTTTGAAAATTCATTTCAAATTTAGTAGGGATGGGTTGTGTAATCAGTCAGGAATCTTGTCGATTTTTATTCTTATAGAAGTTAGAATCGATAGATTTATAGTTATAACTTATGAAATAAAAGAAAACACTGTTTTCTCAAATTAATAATGCCATACCAAATAATGAAAGTAAATATGTAAATGTTCATTACTACTACAGCCGTAAGTAATCGAATTGGATTTCGCTATTATTTCTGTCATCGCTAAATTCTCTACACTACAATCAATACTAGAATTGTTCTCTAAATAAGTGAATAAGAAAATAATAATTTTAGTTAAGTTTGATAATTATTTAAACCGAATATTAATAGTTCAAAATTGTTCGCTATGTGTGTTTGTTTCGTCACTACGATACCTGTCTATTAAGTATGACATTTGCCTTCATACAAATTTAATGCGATACTTCATATGCGTCATTTATCAAACTAATCTATCTTATTTACACAAACTATAATATTATAAATCTTATGAACTCTACGTACTGCTATGTACTGCTACGAGATATACCTCATTTTATAATTCGACACAAATATAGTTGCGGAAACTATGTTAAAAATATATCACAGAAGGGTAACGTTTGTATAGTTCCGTAAGAGAGGAACAATAATGATTTATACATGTCAAAATTAGGAAGGCAAAGCTAAAGTCAATTTTGTATTCCGATCAGGTGTTGGGCAACAAGAGGTCGGTAAACGACGGCGCCAATCGATAATGTCCATGAGGTCGACCACTTTCTGACCAAAATAAATGTTTCGCGCTTTTATGCCAGCTACCAAATCCGGTAACTGACGTGCAGCAGGTATCTACTGTTTTTTTGCGATTACATAAAAATGACAATCTTTGATCACTAGGTTGGCTGATTTAAACCGTGAAAACATCGACCATTAAAGGAGTTAATAAGTAATCAAGATAAAAAAAAGCTATAATTTAAGAAATAATAAACTGTTACATCATAAATCTATAATAACACGCAAATAAATACAATAAAAATGACAACAAAACGAGAAAACAATTGATACAAATGACATAAGACGTTTAAAGCAATGAACAAAAAGGTGATCGAAAACGAAAGTGTTTGAAGTCGAGAGTAATGTTTATCAGGCACTCAACTTGCTTGCATTCCAATGCACCTTGCTGACACACTTTTGAATTGCGCCAAATATGAACATAACCTGATGCTTTATCGTGTAATGTAACAAAAGATAATGTAATGGTTTTATTATTTTATTACACTACATAAACTTAATAGCTACAAAGGTAGAGGAAGACTGAAGAATGACGGTTGCTAGAGATATATGGAAGAGAAGCAGGTACTTTGCCGACATTGCGTAAAGACAAGGGCAAGTTGATAAATTCACTTCATAAACTATCAACAACTGAGTCTGATATTAAGTACTAGTGAGTGTAGAAACGTTTTAAAGTAACAAATTCACTTGCTTTTACGTTCGTGGAACGTAAAAATTTGTAAAGTCATCGACAAAATTTGTATAACATTTATGCAGCGTCTCTATAAATCTTAAAGTTCACTGACAAATCTCTAACAAATGTTGTCTTTGACAACTTTTCAAAAATGTATTATACAGTTTACAGTTACATCTCATCAAAATTTATACTGAATCACCATCAGCCTGCAATAGTCCGCTTTTCACAGAAACCAAGTGTTGGGTATCTTTACACTTTCATATTTATAAAGAAAAAAAATGAAACCAGCTTTTACTACATCTCTTAATATTCCAATCAATATTATTCATTTAAAATAGACAAAACAAAACTTGTAAAAATTGTTTAAGTACTCGTATATAGCAAATATTTCTTTTCGATTTCAATTTTACAAATGTAACCTTAATACCTCGATATATTAAGTAACATTGCACTATAAAGTTGGACAATAAAATATTGAATTCATTCGCGAGTATTAAGTTCAAGGTACTAATAAATCATTATCATGAACCACTTACATATTTTGAGGTCAATAAAAAGGCATTGTCCTATTACGAGCGCCTGCAATCCGGTAAGAACCAGTTATTTCTGCTTTAAAATTTTCAATTAACATTTCTGACGACTCACATAATTTATTTAGATACAGAATATATTTAGCATATTGATTGAAACCGCTTTTATCTGGTTATAAAATTATGAAATATGTTTGATATAAAAAAATACAATAACTTTAACATAATATGTTAATGCATAGAGCGAATATTATGCATATTCGTTTAGGTGACGCGATATATTTGATAGTTAAACTTATACGCTGAATAACAATTTAAAATATTGTTTAAAAACTAATTAAAAAAATTGCTAATCCATGTTATGCGAAACAAAAGCGATACTTAAAATGACATTTAATCTGATTTATGCTGGGTTTCTGAATTTCCCATTTATTATAACGTTATCTAGTGATTTATTTTTGGTTAAACGGAGTAAAACTCAAGTTACGTTGTTCGGAAACGCATTTAATTAAGTTATTAAACAAAAAATATTAACAATTAGTTAAATTTAGTCGGAAACCCGGCCATTCCTCTAATGTTTTTAACGCTATTTCATTTAATGATATAGTAAAGAATGGAACTATTATTTTCAAATCTGATTTTCATTTAACATGTTATTTTTGGCGCGCCGTTAAAATAGAGTGCATTGACTTTTGGTAATAATCGTCAGTTTCCTTTGCCGATACACCTGTACAAAAGTTATTACATTACTGATAAATTTGTTTAAAAAACTGAGTAAGTATTCTGGCTGCAGAAACCCACAGTAAACTTGACACCAGAGGCCACAACCTTTTAACACATTTTATTAAACTTAAAGGGTTATATCTTGTAATTAATGGTATACGAATGTCGTTGACCTTTCATGTACTTCGCAATCACAAGGACATTACTTACCAATGTTATTGTTAACCGTAAGTTTTTTTTCTTTATTTTTTTACAGTATAAAAAAATACCTAAATGAAAGTTGTTAAATTTTGAATTGGAAAAATTCCAAAAGATTCCCACAGAGGTTTTATAAAACTTTGAATAAAACAACAAAAAAGTATCTTCAATAAAGTTCGATGAGTTAACGAAGTTTAAAAGGATTGTTGTTCTTTATTGGAATAGCCTTGTTAAAGAATATTCTTTTTATTTCTTGAAAAGTTTTCATAAACAAATTATGAGAAACAATACTTATTTTTGGTTATTTCACTGAAAATATAAACGTTGTTCTTTTATTTAAAATTTCTCTCATAAAAATAAAAAAAACAATCCAGAAAATCCGAATTAAACTTTAACTGATAATAACAAATTATTTAAATATTTAAAACAGTATGTAGCAACTGTTATAAAACGAAACTATTAAAAATACCATTTGCTAATTAAAATTAATTACACATGCCTACGTGTGACCACGAATTCGCACTGCGTATGTTTGCTTACTTTACTGGTTAATGCGATAATAATGACGTATATCTATTTAATAAAGATAACATTATAAATATAAAAAACAAATAAAAGTGATCTTATAGTCAATTAAATGTAGTAAATCCTGAATAATACGGCAAGAGACCAATCTCTTTGTAATATATTTAACGATCAAAGAAGAACCATTTTTAGAACATTATTTTTCGCTTAAGCCTTAAATCTACGCTAGATTCCGGTGCGTTCCTCGAAATCCCCAGAACTACATATACTCTATCCAAAGATTGGCCGACGAGGAAATTTTGGTTGGTCGAGGCCTACATAACCTTGTCTTTCTCCCGAAAGGTTATTTAAATTTTAGTAAAAATTACAACCGTTACGAATTATTGATTTGACAAAAAATAATTTTATTCAAATGCAATGTGCCAATTGCCTCTGATTATTCTTGCTTACCTTGACTGGATTCGGGTCATTTCCAATGTTACTTTTGTCATAATTGGATAATAAAATAGAAACACTTCGAGCGCAATAACACAACACGAACTGGCAGCATTCAAACTGTTTCACTCAAACATTAAAATGTAACATAATGACTAAACGACATAAATTACAAATATTTTCTTTGTACGTAAGTTACTTTTTTTATCAAGTCGTCGTCCTCGTACAAGTTCTGAAAATGAAGAACTGATAACCTGATATATCACGATACTTTTTTAAACTTATTTAAATATAATTAAAAATTCATCTCCTTGAAAAAAAAACGAAGATAGTGATGTACCTTAGCGTCAATTTCTTAGCCATTCAAAAATAATAATATAGAAGTTATTTTAATGGGATAATCATTACTAATTAGAATGTATGGATGTACATCCTGTGCCGACCCTTTATAGGGACGTCAGGTTGATGATGATGATGATGTAAATGACGGAATAGTAAATGAGAGTTTTTTCCTCTCTGATGTGTGGACACTCAAAATGTATTAAAAAGTAAGGTTTTTTTTTTATCAACTTTTAGCAATGATTTAAAGTTTGATGTAGAGCTTTTACTTATATATAAAGATTACCGAAAACTAAACTTGTTAAGGAAAATAGAACTACCTTTATTTTATCTAGGTTATTTAGCATTTCCTGCGGTTTCCAACTTATATGTTCAACTTGCCACCTTGAGAACAATTTATATTCCAGTGGCTTTTGTAGAATTATTAATTTAAGGAAAATTAATTTAAAATATTCACACTAAACACAAGATACACTTAGAGGAAAATTGTTGCATTTGAGGTGCAAAATCACTTTAAAAATAGATACATATTTTTCGATCACAAAAACAATGGCACAGAATTCATAGATTCCAAATCACTTTGCAATTTGTATTAATAAAAGGATGTCAAGGTAAATATATAAAATAGATGGAAATAGAAAATAGCATAAAAAAGAGGGCGCTAAGGAGCTATTACAATTTAATTTTTCTTAGGACCACCGGGTCAATTAACGTGTCGGTCTATACTTAATGTAAAGAAAATACGAATATAAAAAATACATACGCGGCAAACTTATCACCCTTCCAGATGTCAAAACTCATTATTTGGCTGAGCGTATTGCATTAATCCTTATAAATAAAGATTTAGAAGAGTGCTTTAAAATGCTAGTCAAATTTAACACGCCAAACTAATTTATGTTATAGCGACAGGGTTGCGGACAGCGTGCCGAGGTCGATTGCTCAATCACGTGCACGGATCACTGAACATGAAAATAATTAAATGTAACATTTTAACGCTCCACAAATGCTGCTCCCCGTCACGTCACGCTAGCGTATATATATAATACAGAAACATATCTTTATTATGTTTCTGTAATGAATAAAGTGTTTTAGGCGATTATAAAATACCATTGAAATTGTCAATGTTTCTTTTGTATAAAAAAACTGTGAAGAGATTCTGCGAATTGTGTGTTGATTTTAATATTGTTTTACTTTAGATAGCTAAGGGATTATCAGAATAATGTATTCAATGGTAATTTTAAAAAATGTACAAAAACCCTAGTTAATAACTTTACGATTATAATTGTCTCTCTAAAAAGGTATAAATATACCTCAATATAACAATCATTTTTGGTAATCATAAAAAATGAATATATGCGAATTCACATCAAAATAACAACGAGAATAATAAAATTAATGATCAAGATTACTTTGAAATTTTAATGGTGTAAAACCTTTTTGGTAAGAAAAATAAAATACAATACTTATATTTCAATTCCGCATATCTGGCCGTTTTGAAATAACGAGAATATTTAATATATTAGTGATATTTAAATGAATTTTTCTGTAGCAACAATAATAACATTTGGATTCTGAAATTGCATTGTATAGTTATATTCAATAGAAATGGGATATTATGACTAACCTTTCTAAAAAATCTATATCTATACTAATATAATAAAGCGTAAATACACACTACTTTGTTGCGTGACATCCTAGCAACCACAGTATATTTTTGAATAGTTCTTTCCTTAATAAAGAGCCATACACTTACGACACACTTAAAGCTATACATTTTCACGCTATTAACTTAGAAGGTAAATAAAAAAAATACTTGTTCAAGGGAAAGAGACAATAAACTAAAAGCTGCCAACATTGAGGAAACAAGGTTATTATGATACCTATAATACGTATATTTGTAATTCAGAATTTGACATGTTTCAATAAGAAAATAAAGATTTTATAGTTTCATGCGGATATAGCCGCACGGGAACAGTTAGTACCTTTATAAGGCTTTAGTCATTGGTGTCTTAAAAGTAAATGAAAATAATAAATATTCCAAAATGAATTCGTAGACAACAAATGATATAGTTTGACAGTAAAATTTGTGAATGTAATTTCATCTATCTTCGTATCAATTTTAAATACGTTATTATTGTTATTTTGAAAATATTGTTTATGTCAGCTCTGTTTTATCATATGTAAAATACCTTAGATAAATTATATACAGGATGTCCGAAAACGTAAAAAAAATTGTAACACCTGTATACGTACTAAGCTAAAGCATCTAGAAAACTGATGATTCGACAAACATACAAAGGAAATCATTTATCTTGCATTTAATTCTCAGTTTGGTTCATTTAGAAAACGCTAGTAACATATAAAACAATAAGTGCTTATAAATAGTGTAGTTTATTATCCCTCATTGGCAATGTTTACCTGAAGATATACGTAAAAGGTTGTATAAGACAGACTATTAGTCTGTTTTCTACAATTTTCCTTATTGCCCCTTACAAAGAAGGCTATTACGTCCCTTGCAGAAACTTGTCTTCGTCACGATTTAGATTTATCGCGTGAGCTATCAATTAATACAGCTTTTAATAAATATGTGCAAACGACAGTTCAGTCTATTAGTTACAAGTAATACAGGTTCATATCTTTGTTAGTTATGATTTGAATTTGATGTTTCTTTTTTTTTATAATATAATGTGGCAAACGAGCTAGCGGCCACCTGAATCCGCTAAAATGGCGAGGCGATCGGTGCTCATAGACATCCTCAATTGCAGATGCGTTTCCTACCCTTATCCGACAGAGAAGGAGACGCACATAAAGAGGATATTTCCCCTTCCGGATTTGACGGAGGAGGAGATACATCCTCCTCCGTCAAATCCACTTCCCCTTCCCATCCTCTCCTTATATGAAAAGGGTGGTAAAGAGAAAGGGACTCAAATTAGGCCTTCGGCACCACACTTATCAGACGAAACACGGAATTGCTTCCATTTTAAGCCTGTCTTCTGTGTGGTCGTGGTATTACACCGGGCGTGCCGGCCCATTCGTGCTAAGATTTTAAAGCGGGCACTACCGCTGTTATATGTTCCCTAAATAGTCTATTTAAGTTAAGAAATGTAACTATAGTTAGGGGATTAGGAGGTTATATCGTGCTTTTGTTTGAGACCTGTTAAGTATTGTTTATAAAATAGTGCATTATAGTCTGTATACTTTCATTACCTTCAATAAAATGTATTGCACAATTCTATACATCGACAGACAAGATATTTCCTTGAAATGAAATGAGGTAAATGGTTCTTTACTTATGTAGACACAAAACTATGAAACTGCTATGTAACAAATGTATTTCCCCGTTTATCTTATCCCATAAAAAAGTAAAAGCACAATACTGAAACGACATTTAAATTTCTATCAGCGTTTTAGGGCACATTTAAAATCTGAATTCCATTAAAATTTGTACGTCGTTGATGTTGGATGGACGTGGGTTATGGGTAAAATAATGAGATCACCATTACAATAATATTTGCATTCCCCTTTATTTGTGATCATTTTCTTAATATTCACACTGAAACGTGTTAATAAGTTGTATTAAGCAATAATAACACCAACATTATTTGTTAACTCAAAATATTTGTAAACTAAAACGAAGTCTTCACAAGTCGTTTCTTGTTAGTTTAATATTTGCGTCACGTTTTTCGTTTCTTATGTTACCACTTAAAGTACTTGGCAAAGTCAAGATCAAAATAATTTTAAAACTATGTTACACTAAAGTGAACAAAATGTTCGCAATTATAAAAATTTTCGAACAATACTCTATTTACCGAGAATATTACATACAATTCTTAAAACACGAAAATTAAAGAATTTTAATTCATACATTGAAGTCATCATCTTCCCCGTTTACCTATTCCCGTAGTGTCCGGCTTTTTTCGTCCTTCATATAACTCTATCAACCGTCATCTCAGTCGTCAAACATCATAGTAAAAATAATTTAAAAACACACATCTTCAAACAATTTGTAATGGGAACCGGATCTAACGTGACATGATCTAACCACAATCTCGATTTATATCGAACACATCAGCGCAGAACAAATAAACATTGGCATATGCTATATTTAGACTTTTTTTCTAATGTAAAGTAGAATAATTATTTTTAAGTAGAAATACCTGTTTGGTTAAGCAATGGGACAAGATTATGAACATTATTATTAAGATAATCTCTATTTTAATGCTATAAAATAATGAACATATTATTCGTGTTTAGTATTTAGTCAAAGGAGGATATCTGAGTTGATAAGAGTGGCGCTGCTATCGCGGAAAGTTCTGTCAAAAAGTAATAAAACCTAGTTACGGCTGATTATTAACAAGATCTTAAATGATAAAGCTAGTCTTAAACTTCAAATTCCATTACATTTTTGGCGTTTGTCGAATTGTATTGTTTGAGAATCGTTTTAGTATTTGCCGTTAGACATAAAAGGCAAAGATCTTGTGACTGACAGGATGGCGCTAGTGAGCTGTCAAAAATTAGTTTGAATTATTCCCGCCCGATCGTAGCTATCCCGATATCCTAATGGGACTATAGATTTTACTAAAAATTTTACTAAAGTATAGTCTACAATTACAATAAGATTAATCTACGGTCCTCATAGTCATAGAGTTACTTTGTCGAAAGTGGTTTTATATGGGTGTGAGTGTTTTTTATTCATACCGTACTTAACATTACGGTCAATTACATATCACGTAATCCAATAATTGATAAACAACACTCAAATCAAAGTCGAATCAACCACTCACCTACTTAAGCATTAGACAAGTTACTATTTATGTCAAGGACCCATTTTGAATCCAATTAATGTTTAATTTTACTAGTTAAATTAAAAGTTAATAGCAAATTGTTAACTAAATAAATTACTTTCGCATGCGACTCCGTTCGCGTGACATTAAAAAAAGTAAGTAACATATCTGTTCTTAAAGACTATGCTCTACATCTATGCCAAATTTAATAAGACCCATAGCCGGTTAATGTACAAATTCAAACTTCCACTCTAAACATTCGCATTCATGACATAAAGTAGTAAGAAGTAAGATTAATATAACAATTTATAAGAAACAGTCTTTTGATTGCTTTTAAAAATCTTTTTAATCTGATGTATTTCGTTAAAATTTTTAAATTTTAACGCGCCAAGGTGGTTCATGATAAATGTATGTATTTAAGATAACATTCAAGTTTATGCTAATACAATTACATTGGTTTATTCTTTTATTTCCGCTACTAGTCGTACTTTATTTGCTAACAAAAGTCGTAACTCTAACAATACATAGAAGTGTAGTAGTAAATTTGTCATAAGGAATAATTTACAGAGAATTTTTGATGTTGCTATTCAGTTTTTTTCGAGGGTAATGAAAGGGACGTCAATATATTTTTGTACAAGTGTTTTGACGTTTGAAATACATTATGGTAAAAAGTTTGACGTATTTAGTAACACTTGAAATAAATTACAGGATTTCTTCTAATACTTATAACAACATACGACTGGGGTGTTTTATCTAAAGTCCATAATCTCAGTTATTATACGTGTATGTTATGTTTTATTTCCTTGAAATATAATTTCTACTTATAAGATACATACTGTTACGACATTATTAAAACTATAACAGTGGAGAACCGACAGTCGCCGTGAAATCGATTCGATTACATAAAATAGCGGAAAAGATCTTGATTGCATCGCATTCCGTTCATATTTATAGTTCAGTCGAAGGAAGTATAATAATATAGTCATTACCATCAGTCGAAAGACTACAATAAGTGCGTTGCGTTTATTAACATTGCCTCCGTTCCCGTATATTTATTTAAATAAATATTACTGTTTTACTTATGTATAAATTATTAATCATTTGTAAATAAAATGTTATTATATAATCGAGTTTTTTTACCAAACAACAAATTAATACAATTTGTATTTAAGAACATTCAAGCTTCTGATATTAGGAATATGAGAAGTTTAAATGTTCTTTACAGATAGCAGTTTGTTTATGAAGCTATCTTGATTATTAAAATTGTTTCATTTCATATATATCTGATGGTAAATAAATAGGTTTCATTTGTGTTATGTTCAAATGTGTATCAATATGTTGTATGTACAGATGTGTTACACTAACAAAAGGTACCTAAGTGTGAATTAAAATGTTCCAATATACTAAACTTATGGTTGTATCAAATTCTATTACGAGATAGTAAAAATAAATGTTGTTTAGATTAAGTTTAAGATTAAGTTGAATGATTTGTACCTGCTATTATTTAACACGATTTTCTATACATCTATAAGGTAAAAATAATCTCTATTTCCCTTTGTTATTGCATCGCATATGAACAGACGGAAATTTAGATAATTCTTTTAATTGTAGTATTTATTTTAACATATAAATTTATATTAGAAATGTAATAATGCATTATAAACCAATATTCATACGAATCTAATCTGTGGGGCCCAGCTATTTTTAGAATAATTAAAAATATATGTATCGAATTTAAAAATTTTCATTTATTTAAAAGTAATTGCATTTTTTAACATTGCCGTAATTACAGTGATATAATTAACATTATTCCAAACTTTAACTTAAAAAATACTTACAATTCTCCGCTTCCGTAACTCTTGTTTGTACTTTTTGCACACTAACAATTTCCCATTCAACTTATGTCACAAATACAACGTGCGTAAAACAAGCGTCTTTAGAACGGTCGCCACTCGACTGGTCAAGTTACCGAGTTGCGCGCGCGCAGCCACCGATCATACCCAGACGTAAGTCATCGCAGACGCGTTAATGCGATTAAAATGCATATTAACATGCCATTCGATTCAAATTACAATGTTTGAATATTAAATCTGCACGTACAAACTCACTTTTTTTAAGCATAAATAAAAGCTTAACTTGTTTACACTCTTTATACATAGAAATTGCGTTGAGATAGTAAAGTAGGTTAATAATGATTCCAATTACTTTATTCGAAGTATCAAGATTCTTGTAAACACTTGGAGTGTGTAAGGCACTTAAGAATAGATTTATCAAGTTAATTGACTGTTGCGAAACCTCTGCAACTTGCTGCGGTTTGCTGAAGACTGTTTCGTTAAGATTGAAAAGATTAATTAACTTCTTTGATTAATTGCTGCATTTAATTTACTGCTAATTACAGTTAAGTACCTTGTGTGTTTAGGCTGACTGCAAATGAAATAGCTAAGTAATTTTCAAACTAATAACTTTTATAACGAGTTGTCGCCCGCAATCTTCGTTAGCACGGATTTTAAAAAAAATCATCTATCATATTCCTGCATCTACTTTCAACCAGCTATCTTTCAGTCAAAGTCCTGACCAGAGACCACCCGTTACGTCATTTTGACAGTGCGGAATTTAAAAAAAAGTAGCCTATAGTATACCTATCTATGTCAGCTTACCTCCAGCGAAAGTGCCGTCGTAATCGTGTCGGCCGTTTCAGGGATTACCCGGAACAAACGCTTGCGGGCAGAAAGACAGAAAAAATAAATAAATACGATTTTCGCTAACAGCAACGCAAATAAATCATCTTCCAGAAATCTGGAATTTCTTTACAAACAGACACTCCAATTTTATTATATGTATAGATTATTTTTCGACATAAACGATATATGCAATTATTTTACTACGCGCCATGATTTTCACTTAACATCATTTAAATCGATTATTTGTTTACTATATGTATGAAAAGATAGTCTGCTAATAGCCTAATGTGTTTTATCATTAAAGTTTGTTATGACTGGTATTTGTGTTGATTAGGTCATTAATGAGAATCAGTGGCTCCGTCGTTAAATACCGGACTTTAATCTGTAGCTTCCGGTTCGATCCCTGATTGTAACAGTGGTAAAGCCCGCTTTAACATCTTCGCACGAAAGGGCCGGGACAGCAATTCCGCCTTTCGTCTGATAAGTGTGGTGCCGGAGGCCCAATTTTAGTCCCTTTCTCGTTCCACCCTTTTCTTATAAAGAAAGATTGAGTGGGAAAGTGGATTTAATGATGGAGGATGCGCTTAGAAAGGGAAAATATCCTCTTTATGTGCGATTCCTCCTCCGTCGATTTAGGACAGGCAATGCGTCTGCACTAGATAGGATCTAGGTGCTGATTTGCTACCTTATTGTATATAAAAAAAGATGTAATATATGATTTAATTTCAATTTTATGTTATAGTCAAGGAAAACATACGTGTTTTTAAACCGCACTTTGCCAACGTGGTTGACTAACCCGTAGTCGCCTTAAATAAAGATACCTAGGATCAAACCCTTGGATGGTAATTTGTATGGTTTGAAGACTGTTTATTTAACAGTGGTAGAGCCCGCTTTAACATCTTCGCACGAATGGGTCCGCTCGCCCGGTGTAATACCACGACCACACAGAAGACAGGCGTGAAGTGGGAGCAATTACGCGTTTCGTCTGATGAGCGTGGTGCCGGAGGCCCAACTTTTGTCCTTTTTCCTTCGCACCCTTTTTCTCATAAGAATGGGATGGGAAGGGAACGTGGATTTGACGCTGGAGGATACACATAGGAAGAGGAAATATCCTCTTTATGTGCGTCTCCTCCTTAAGGGTAGGCAACGCATCCGGTATTGCGAATGTCTATGGGCAGCGGTCGCTTCACCATTTTGGTTGATTTAGGTAGCCGCTAGCTCGTTTGCCAACTCATGTTTTAAAAAAATCAACAAGATAAACCTTTTTCAATTCTTTAGCAGATGACATTATATATGTAAAATCAAATAACTTTGTAGCATCTTTTATGCTTTTAAATGAGGTAAAGAATATTTGTCTTCTAGTACTTAGGTATATGTAAAATAATCTTTTCGATTAACATTTGGTTTTCTAACGTCTACAATCTACGGTCTATTTGTAACGCAGAATAAATTGAAATATAATTAAGTTGTTTTCTTAATAATTTTCCACAGCGACAACATTAGATACGACGTTCGAAATATCACAAAGAGCGAGAAACATCATTTGCTACACATTACATGCGCCGTTTGTTATCTTAACTGCTTATTATTTCGTTTATTTCCAGTATATTCCCTTATTGAATAAATATATCAAGTCTTTCTTCTACAAAAGAGAACCTTTATACCATATTCTAGTAGTTAATATTATTAACAGTACCATCATAGCTATAGTTATAAATGCGAAAGTTTAGATGGATGACTGGATGTTTGTTAGAGTTTGTAGCCTAAACGGCTGAATAGATTTCGATGGAATTTGGTACAAATGTAGAGGATTGTCTAGAAGAACACATAGGCTACTCACTTTTGTTTTTTTTTTAATTCACGCGGACGGAGTCGCGGGCGTAAGCTAGTAATATATAATTCTAACGTCGCAATTTTATCAGCATAAAGGATGATTTGAGTGTATGTCAATTAAAAAATATTCTGCTGAATCAAATTACCATTATCACCATGAAGTAAGAGCAAGATGATGGGGACATAAACTAGACAGTGTTAAGATTGAAAGTAGTTAATTAAAAAGATAGATGAAGATTGAAGAAAGTAAAGATGGATTGTATGAAAGAGGATAATATGTCTAAGAAATGAGTAAATTGAGATATGACGGCTGATAGACATGTATAGTAGAGCAGCATATACTGTGCCGACATTCCGTAGGGACAAGGACAAGTTGACGATGATGACCATGAAGTAAGGGCAATTGTAACTTGAATGGATTAAGGTTTATTCGAATTAAAATGACTATCTCAAAACACGGATAAATAGAATAAAATATGACTAATATTAGAAGGTCATTCTAAAGAATGCAAGCAATGCTATTCACAAAATATAATGCATACAATCATGCTTTGTCTTTAGAGAAATTCACACGTTTACCTAATACTCCATAGAAAATGAAATAAGTGGGGTGTGATTCATACCATCACATAATAGTGTTAAATTTTGATTTCAGTAATAATGTACACTTATCCTTTCATATTATAACATGCAGTAACTGAAGGTAACATTTGCATGCTATTGTATTCAAATATCAAATGAAGTATAAGTTTTTCTTATAACTACTAATTAAAGTTTGTGTAAGACTTTAGTCTCTTCCACAAAAGTCTCCTTCAACCAACTTTCTTACTCGTTCCTTGTCTAGCAATACCCTATTTGTGTTATAATCTGTCATTTGTCCGGAACAAAACATTGATGTTTTATTCTATAATATAAGGTGGCTAACGAACAAGCGGCCACCTGAATCCAACGAAATGGAAAGACTGCTGCCCATAAACATCCGCAATTGCAGATGCGTTGCCTACCCTTTATTGACGGTGGAGGAGACGCATATAAACAAGAAATTTCCCCTATATGCGTCTTCTCCACTGTCAATCTTTTCCTCTTAAGAAAAGGGTGGAAAGGGCAAGGTACTGAAATTATGCCTCCGGCATTACACTTATCAGACGAAACGCGGAATTGCCTCCACTTCACGCCTGTTTTCTGTGTGGTCCAGATAACAATGACTAAAATAATTAAGCAGATATCTTATAATGGTATTATATTTAAAATAAATAGTTTTATTTACATTTGTACAGTTATTTATATCAATCTTTAGCGATTGGCGAATGATCATGTTTCGGGTGTACGATTTTCTTCTCCGTGTCTGTTTGTCTTTTCTTAAACGTGCCATGTTTCCAACCTGGTGGGTAGCCATATTTCGAAACATCGTCCCACCATTGCTGTTCTCCTGATCCCCAAATTACGTAGACGACGTTTGTGCCGACTAACACCGCGAATACTGCCCAGAATGCTATCCGCCATTGCTCCACTGTTTGCTGAAATTAGTAATTGAAATTAAAACGAGAAAATATGGACACACGGTAAGTAAACTACAGTTAATTGATAAGTTATTCTAAGAATGCCTGTCACATTATGACTTCGACGATGCCTTTTCAAGCATTCGCTATGGGGTTT
>NW_013527137.1:4249404-4255859 GCF_000836215.1 Papilio polytes
TTCGCTATGAGGTTTTAGTTAAGTAAAGGTGTACTTATATGGAGCGTCGGTGGCTTAGGGGTTTGTGCACTTGACTTGTAATCCAGAGATCTTGGGTTCGAATCCCGCCATGTACCAATGTGATTTTCGATTAATCGAATTTAACATGTACATAATTTACCCGAAGTCTTTACGGTGCAGGAAAACATCGTGATGTAACTTGCACATATCAGCGAAGAAATTCAGAGATTTGTGTGGTCAACCAACCCGCACGTGGCAAGCGTGGTTGACTAAAGCCTAGTCACCCCTTACTTAGGGTAGGCTCCGAGCCCCTCAGTGGATAGTGAGATAGTGATGTAACTCATATCGAGATTACAAACTTTAAGTTTGTAAGATGAAACAAGATACTACACAACTCTTTAGTTAGTGATACGATACCAATTGTTGACAGGTTTTTCAGTTATCAGAATTCGGTTGCACGTGATACTTGACAGGTTTAAGTGTTTATTAACACTCCGTAGACTTTAAAAACTATTTTGTAAAATTTACCTAGACCTACTTTTACCTTACCCTTGTCATCTACCAATATGCATTGAGATTAAAAATTAGACAGAAACTTTTAATAAACTGGAAAAGTGTTTCAGATAAAAACCTTGTGCTGCATAACCTATTTCTAGTTGGAAAAGTGGAGTAAGTTTTTTGTTATTATATGATTAGTATTGCGCCAAGGTCCTGAAAGTAATTTTGACCCTACTATGACGCAGAGTAGAATCTCTTAGTTTTATCTCTTAGTACAATTTACTATCTTTTACGTTACTTGAATATGTCAAATGAAATTGACAGCATATTTTGATAGTCATCTGAGATATCCCAAGGCCTTTGGAAACATACTTTGCGATGCGATCATCTAATCATATTGAAGAAGTTTTATTTACTTCGATAAGCAAAGATGATACAATAGATTGTATACATAGTGACGTTTTTTGATACATAATTTGGTTTATAGAAGAGATAATTCTAATAACTTAAACTACTGACACAACGCCTGCATAAATAAAATAATACAATTTTCAATAAATGAAATTTGCTTCAAGATTTTTTTCAGGCGCCAAAGAGCTAAATCAACATTAAAAGGAAGTACGGTAAAAAAGTCAAGCTGGTTTCCAGTTGACTTATTAAATTTTCACCTTTGACCGAAACGAACTCGCTCAACCGAATACTAATGTCCCGTAGCAAACTCGATTGTGACGTAAATAATGACCTTTATAAAGTATCTTTACCGAATTATCGAACAGTATTTTTTATACCAAAAGGGGTAAAATAGCGTGCAAAAGAGTTGACAACATCAAAACGAAAGTTCAACTAGCTTCAGAGACGAACGATTTTTTTTTGTTATGGTAATATTTAATTATTTAACTAAGAATTTAAATTATTTTCTGAAACATAATCAATAATTCTAAAATAAAAAAAAAGTTTGTTATTTACTTACATCAGGCGTTAACAATCCTATCAAATACGGTGTAATGATTCCTGAAATAGCAGCTATACCATTCACAAACGCAGAACATGTACCAGCGTAGTTCGGAGCTATATCCATGGCATTTATCTTCACGCTGCTATAGAATCCTCCCATGAACGCCATCGATGCAATAAATAGACCCACAGCCTGGAAGCGGTCGCATCCAGAGTACGAGGCCAGTATTATAAAAAGTGCCGGTACGGATGATGCTGGGAAGAGAAAAATATTTATATTAAAGATTGAGTAAAATAATTAAAAATGAACTCCGATGTTTATATTGTACAAAAATGTACAGCGTCAAATTAACTTTTAGCATTTCTTTGACTACGAAAGATAGGTTAAAAATGCATCATAAATCATTTAAAAAAGGAGGTAACCGTAATTTTATTAAATGCGACAGAAGAGAGGTAAATTCGATGCATTGAAAAAAATAATAGAAAAAACGCATGTATTGGAAAATATCAAATCTAATCTTTATGAATCAAAAGAAATAGTAATAACTGTACTAACAGACAGTTGTATAAATTTTTCGGCCTGTTGTAATGCTATGCCATTTCTTCTTAATGCAGAAATCGCAGAGCGCTGCAAATATGAAGGAACAGATGTACATCGCAATGTATGGCAACGCGGACATGAGACCGGTCTCCTTGATGTTGAACTTGAGAACATCGGAGAAATACTTCGGCAGATCGGTGATCATCGTAAAGTAGCCCCAGTCGTGACCGATCTATAAAAATTCAGACGCAAGATTATTTCATGGTGTAGAAATCCGCTAGAATCAGAAAGAAAAATATAAGAAATTTATAAATAATAACATAAATACTGTGAAACAACAAGTAAAAGGAGTTGTACTTTCCTAAGGTTAGCTTAAAAATTGAATAAATGTTTTCTGATGTCTGTACTACTATTACTAACTAAACTTTGCATTTGCAGAATTTAAAAAACAATTTTCGTATCATTATTTTGTTAAATCAAAAATCTAACTTACAGCTGCCATTATAAGAACCCATAGCGGGCCGGATCTTAGCATTGCCTTGAATGGAACTGGATCCAATTTCTTATGTAAGCCCGAAGCAGCCACGTTATTGTTCAAATAATTCCTCTCCTCGTCGGAAATGTAAGGATGGGAATTAGGTGTACTGTAGCATAAAAGCACCTGAAATAATTGGACCGTTATAAATGTAGAGCCACGGAGTTATTTCTTAGGAAAACGAATACGAATTAAGAAATGAGAAAAATTATGTTAAAATATGTTAAAGTTGTATTTCAGTCGATATCATAACATTAATGTCATTAAAAATTCAACTGTTTTGAAAAACTCTCGAAGGTTTCCATTTCTGTTTACTCTTACTTTAGCTCGATCATATTGTACAGTATCTCAATCTAAGTGTAATTCTATCAAATAAACAAGATCTCAGTTTTTTATCTCGGATCTTATCTAAATCATCGTTAAATGCATAGCATTGTTAGTTCATCAAACATTCAATAAAAACATTCTTGTTGATGCAAAACGACGATTAAGTTCAAATTATGACCATAACTTCTGACACAATCAGTGTAAAAATATATTCCTTTTAAACTACTAAAGTGTTTTTTCAATTTGACCTTGATTTATTCCATAGGGAATTGAAGAGATGGGTTTTTACAGTTTACACTTACCCAAAATACGAACCAGATGATACCCAGCCCTCCAAAGACATAGAATACATTAGCCCAATCCCCACCGTCTGCTAAGAGTATACCCGAAAGGTAGGGACCAAAGATGTTACCAATCTGAGCTCCACCGAATATCATAGCTCCAAAACGTGACCTCTCAGAAGGCGGTACCCATCTAGCTAGTAATAGTACAAACGCTGGGGTAACTGGTCCCTGAAATACCAAACAATAAATATTCTTAATGAAAAACGTTCAATCGAGAAAATTGTAAGATCTCAAATTCATTGAAACATTTTCAATGGCAAAATTTTATAGTAAAATGCGGATCCCTTGATTACAAAAGAAATCTTGCAAAGGTTATCCTAACATTCATTTATATAGGACCTAATTTTTTTGGCTGGCATGATTACAATAGACATGGATCGATTCTAAATATATAGTATACGTAAGGAAAACTCCTTGATCATTATGTAAACGTATCGATTTCCGGCTCAGGAGATATCTAAAACGTCAAAAAGATACTGAACCTACACCGATGACATTATAAAGATAAATAATCGTATTACATAAAATTTAGGCCTATCTTACCTCGCCAAATCCTTCGATAACACGCATGATGAACAATCCCACGGCTCCCCACATACTAACTACCAAGGGGGTTAGAGCTGTTGCTATGGACGTGACTAATAGACCCAAACCAAGTGTCCATTTTCCTCCAAACTTTTCAGCCAAGAGTCCTCCTGGCAAGTGGGTTATCACGTAGCCGTAGTAAAACGCGCTTAGAAGAAACCCTTGTGTAGCTTCGCTCCAGTCATATCGATCCCGTCCCTGTATTGTTACAAATTTATATCACAATGCAATGTTGGTAAATTTAAAACTGTTCCAGTATTGAGAAGTTCTGTGGATCACAATGGCCGTAGGACTCCTTTAGCTTTTGATACTACTAATGGTGATAGCCCTAACGTTAATAATATTGACATTGACGAATTTAAAAAATTTAAAAAAAAAGAGTGGTTACTTTACAAGATTTAGCGCAATAGTTACTCTTAGATAATTTTGCTAGTTGCTTATTTCAGCATTTACCACTGCCATAAAGATAATATTATGCGTATAACACAAAATGCTGGCGAAAATTAAGACAATTAATGATTTTTATACGAGCATGAAGCTATTTGTAAAGAAAGATCTGCAGAGCAGACTGGAAACATTTTATATGGTCAATTAGTGATGTACGTACTTCAAAGTAAACTGTACTGTTACTTCCTCCAGATCCTGAGGTATCGCTATTGTCAGGGCAAGTTTCGCCAACAATATGCTCAGAGGACTCTGCGTGTAGGACCATTTGTGTTATGGTCATACTGAGACAGACCCGCATCGTGAAGGCATTTGCCAAAGCAAACAGACCCATAATGCCAAGTACATAGCGTTGAGGTATGAAAGTCACTGAAACAAGTTAGAATTCCATAAGAAAAGAGATCACGAATCATTTGACACTGTCTTTATTCTTTTTTGTATATGTACATCTTCTCTTTGAAATCATTTGAATTCTCAAAATTGAAATTCACAATACCAGCACTAACATGTATTTTTAATTCTTCACGTAAGGTGCTTATATTTAAAAAAATTCATCTAACGTTCCTATTAGTGGTTAACAAAAGTTCTTACCTCGATTCAATATAAGCCGCCATCCTTTCAAAGCCATCCCACATGGATCACAAACACCTTTGCGTCGTCAAACACCACAACAGATGTGTAATCTAGACGCACTCACACCACATATAATGTAGTGCTATCATAGATATGTGACGCTGGACCTGTCAAATTCCGCAAGCGCAGACAACGATACTGATAGTATCAACTCGTGCTGAGATAAATACGAGATGGCAGACCTGATACGTAAGCTACAACGTTTTTAAAGAAAAATAAAGTCCGAGTAACTCGTACTTGGAAACTCGACGTAACCGTAGAATTTCACTGCTATGATGCTTGTAATAATACTTACTGTTGTCCCGTTCACTCTCTTTTGACAAAACAGAGACTAATACAAGGTTCACGCCACTGGAATTATACTGTAAGATAAGAAACAACAAATTTGGAAAGACCTTTCCTTGAATACTTTTTCCTTTCAATATGTTAGTAGTACAATGACACGTTTATCTTTATGGTAATTAATTATCATAATTACCTACATGTTAACAAAAAACAATTTTAACCTTTATTTCGCTATCAAATTTTGTAGAAGTTGTGTCAAAATCATCACTTGATTATCTCTTTATTGATCATCTTATTTCATACCGATGGCACTATCAAGGAACATGATGTCACCAATATTTAAAATATAGCTGAGTCACTAAATAATTTCCATTGCTACTTATCGTAAATTGAAAAGCGAAAAAAACATAAACTACTTAAACACTGAAGTTTTTCCTTTTTTCGGTTGTGGGATTACATTTTTATATATAATTAGGTGGAGAGCGGCCACCTGAATCCGCCTAAATGGCGAAGAGACGACTGCCCATAGAAATGCAAATGCCAACCCTTAATCGACGGAAGAGTAGGCGCACATAAACAGGAAATTTCCCCTATGCTTCTTTTCCACCGTCAAATCGACTTTTTCTTGTCATCCTTTCCTCTTAAAGAAACTTGAAAGGAAAAGGGACTAAATTTAGGCCTCCAGCACCACAATTATCAGACTGTACGCGGAATTTATCCCATTTCATGCTTGTCTTCTGTAAGGTCGTGGTATTTTACCAGGCGAGCTGACCCATATAAAGATGTTAAAGCGGGCTCTACTACTGTAAGTCTTTTACGTTTTTTTTTAAACCATTAACTTTTTACACTATCGGATAAGCCTTATTTACAAAAGGTTCATTTCCGCAAATCGAATGTACCATGAATAATCTCGTCAAAGGTGTGTTATTTGCTCTACAGCTTGCCCCTAACAAATATAATAATCGGATTCTTTATCTAAAAATTATACAAACATCCTTAAAATGTATGTGTCTTTCATTGTATCTTTATTTACATACCAGGCCCTTGTTTTCCCTTTATGCAAATATTTTCTCTTTATAATGTTAGTGTAGATAATCCTAATCAAAAAATACACATCACACATTACACATTGCCCACCGACACCTCACATATATCTCTAATTTCTTCTTTATTTTCTCTAAGTATTACATACTAGTTTATTTTTAAGTTTGTTATTGTAAGATTCATTGTGTTCTATGGGGCGGGGGCCTGGTTATCTATTACACACGGCGCCACCCTAATTTGGACACCATTACCCTGCCCAAGGTAA
>NW_013527137.1:4255885-4274254 GCF_000836215.1 Papilio polytes
ATACTTATGTAGGCAATAAATGTATTTCTTGTTTAGTTAGGTATTAACAAAAGTAGTATTTTGTAGCCTAGTTCAGTTTTTATCAGTTTACTGCTTCAAGCAAATATTTATTGATGAACGAAGGTTCACTGCTAGTTAAACCCCAATAAACCGCAACCGTCAGCGCTAAATTGGTGGTAATCGAATAAGTATTTAGCCTATCCATGTACATACAAATGTTAAGAACAATGAATGAAACTAGCTTCGCTTGCGTATCCGCTGATGTCAATAACAAACTGAAATTTATTGACTAGGTTACCCTCTGATAGTCCATCTATCTCCGATTCCGATTCTAATCGGCGTTTTCTGTACTATTTAAATTCATCGTATCCCATCCCTATTCCTTATGAAAGGTTGACATAGCATGTATCACTTTTCATACAATAGCCTTTACATCTAAGTTCACTCTTAAATGGTAACTACTGCTTGGGTCCTCGGAAATATATAAAAAACTAATATTGACTATCTGATATCTATATACTTCTAGTTAATTTTAATTTCTAGTTTCCAATTTTACTTTCCACCAAGACATAAGTTTATCCCAGTAATTATTCCCTTATTTTCTCTCAAATCGGAATAAAAAAACTCAGTATATTTTCAAACAATTTATTATACAAAACATAACAATAAACAACATTTACTTAACTTATATTCATATTTGCTAACTTATGATAATTATATCACTTTTTCTCCGTAGTTTCACTTTCTTTTAAATCCTCTGCGTCTTTTGACTTAGTGGGCAGTGGACCGTGCTTCCAACCTGTTGGATAGCCGTGCTTCTTTACGTCGTCCCACCAAAGCTGTTCTCCTTCGGCGAATATTAGGTAGACGATGTTAGTTACAACTAACACGACTAAGCAAACCCAGAATGCTACCCGCCATTGCTTGAGGGTAGACTGAAAAAGAAAAACTTTTTAGTTCCCGAAAGTTTTCAAATACCATAATATACGTAAATAGTTATTTAGTAATTTTTATTAAAAAAATTTCTGAAGTTTAGCTGAATCTATACTCGTATTTAATTAAAATAAATCTATAATAATGAAATTCAATTCCAATTGCATTCCCTTTTGTTCTTAAGAGTTCGTAACTGACAAGTTTATAAACATGCCATCTATCGGTAGATATTTAAAACACTAGAAAATGAACTTACATCTGGTGTTAATAATCCAATCAAATACGGTGATATTATCCCGGAGACCGCAGCAATGCCGTTCACTAAAGCAGTAGTGGTACCAGCGTAGTTAGGCGTGATATCAAGGGCGTTGATCTTCATACCACTGTAATACGCTCCCATCAGTGTCATCGCAAAGATGAACCAAAACACAGCCAGAGTGGTATCACAGCCGGAGTATGAAGCGAGGATGATGCAAATACCTGGGCCAGTGGCGGCTGAAAAAGAAATTGTGAATTAGGTATAGTATTTGCTAGTAAAAGCAAAGCCTAAATATTTATCATTGAACTACTGGAGTTGGGTTTATGAGCAATATCAGAACCAATTGAAATCTAACTAGAATTTTGGTACAGATCATTGAATATTGCCTTATTCAAAACTATGATAAAAAGCTGCAAGTATTGAAACGATTCTGATCTTGGAGAAATTTGATTAATTACAATGATTGTACAAAATACTATACCTATGGTAGTATAAATCTTCCGAGCATTCTTGAGGCTGTGATATCCTTTCTTGATACAGAAGTCGCAGAGAAGACCGAAGAAAAACGATGCGATCCACATCGCTACGTATGGTAGGGCAGACAAGAGACCTGCAGACTTGATATTAAATTTGAGAACATCGGTCATGTATTTAGGTAAATCTGTAACCATCGTGAAATATCCCCAATCGTGACCAATCTGTAAAAAAAACAGACGATTAATTATTTCCTTTCAAATTCTAAAGACGTATAAAAAATAACTACTTCTAATAACTCTATCTATTTAACCATTTCAACAAAATGAAAGTATATAATGTAAATTTAAACCAATAGATGGCAGTCTTATAAAAATTAACTTGAATGAAAATTTATGACTTTGTTTTTGTAATTTGTACTTACAGCAGCAATCATTAAAGACCAAAGTGGAACTGATCTCACTAGCGCCTTCCACGGGACGGGATCCAAGTCAGCCTTCTGGCTGTGTATCAACGAGGTTACATTTTCATTCAAGAATTTCTTTTCCTTGTCTGAGATGTAAGGGTGTGTATTTGGCGTACTGTAGCAGAATATACTCTGGAATAAAAAAAAACACAGTAATTATAATTTATGTTGTGTCTTAACAGACACATAAATTAACATTAAATTAACATAAAACCGTGTTAACGATTGATTAAAATCTTCAAAGATTACTTTTAAAAATCTTTTTAACAAACTCGAATGTAACACAATTATATTAGTCTAAAAAGATTATATTCTTACCCATAAGATGAACCAAGCGATACCCAATCCACCAAACATGTAGAACACATTATCCCAAGTACCATTGTGCATGATAAGACCGGAGAAGTAGGAACCAGCGATGTTACCAATCTGCGCTCCTCCAAACACAATGGCACCCATACGGCCTCTTTCCTCTTTCGGTGACCATCTAGACAGCATTACCATTAATCCTGGCATCGTAGGACCCTATAATAAAAATTGATAAAATTAACATTTGTTCCTAGATCTACTAAGTTTCGTGCTGCGTGAGTTAAGATCAATAGCCTAATAGTTGCCTAATAGGTAACTGATCTTCAAACACGTGATCGTAGGTTCGAATCCTGTCTTCGACTAAGTTTTGATATATTGCGACATAAATTTTTCACATATAATAAACACTAGCTTCCACTCGCGACTCCGTCCTCATGGAACTAAAAAAAACCAAAAGTGAGTAGCCTATGTGCTCTTCCAGGCTGTCCTCTACATCTGTTCTAAATTACACCGAAATCCGTTCAGCCGTTTAGGCTACAAATTCTAACAAACATCCATCCATCCATCTAAACTTTCGCATTTATAATATTAGTAAGATTTGTGATATATGCGAACGTTTTTGACATTTATATCTATTGTATATCAAGTTTGATTACATGTAAAACATCAAGTATTAACATAGTCCTCAAGTGCATTATCTGAATTACACTTTCAAGTTCAAAAAGCGGTAAAATCTTGCATAACTTTTATTCACGTTTTACGACTTATTGAAATGTAAAGGTTTTGCATTTAACATATTACTTTGAATAGAATATTACACTCGACGACATACATTAGCCGTCTTTAACATAGAAAACAACATCGTAATATATTTTGCAACATTCATATTTGATTATTCAAATTACCCTTAGATTGCACAATTATTTCTGCGTTTTTAATTTTTGTGTCATTACATATAAGTGATTTTTTTTTTAATCTCGAATCCTTTAAATCCAAAATGGTTGGAAGGTCAAAGTACAATAACATTTAATTATATCGGACACTACTTAGATAATTATGTCTGTACTAGCTTTCGCTGGCGACTCCGTCCGCTTGTAATTAAGGTACAAAAGTAAGTACCCTACGTGTTCTTCCAGACTAACATCTATTTGTATATTCATATCCAAATTTCATCGAGATTCGTTCAACAGGCTACTAACTTTAACAAACATCCATCCATCCATCTAAACATTCGCATTTATAATATTAGTATGATAATTTGCAGTAATACCACTTACCTCTCCTAAACCTTCAATAACTCTGAGGATGAAGAGAGCGGTCGCTCCTCCCATTTTGACAGTGATTGGTGTGATAACCGTGCAAATAGAGGTGGAGAGTAAGCCGAGGCCGAGCACCCATTTACCCCCGTACCGTTCAGCCAGCATACCGCCAGGGATGTGCGTCAAGATGTAACCGTAGTAGAATGAACTGAGAAGCAACCCTTGCGTTGCTTCACTCCATTCGAAAACAACCGACTGAAAAGGAAAGTAACTGTTGAAAGTAAAGAAGGAAACCTTAATTTAGCATAACATACATTTGTTTGTTTTTTTTTCTTTTTTATCAAATGTTTAAACTTTAAAAGCATCTCTCTTATCATTTTATATTAGAATTCTTTCGAAATTAGGTTTACGAGTTTCTTTGTTTCTCAGTAAAATATTTATTTTCTTAGATGTCATGATCATCCTCCTTATCCTACTCCCGTAGGGTCGGCACATCAGGTTTTTGTCCTCCACAAAACTCTATCATCTCAGTCATCACTCCCTTTTTAATCATGTCACCTTTCACGCAATCCATCCATCTCTTTCTAGGTCTACCGTACCGTTTTTACATTTAAATGTAGCATTTTGACTTTGTTACAGAATCATAAGTGCAACCTATATATCATTACTTAAGCTTATTTCAAGATATTGCATTTAACTAGGATTTAGATAAGGTATGTAGGTTTAGGCTTGAAATCGCGCACTTGAGGGATGCATTATCTTGTATATTACGACTTGTGAGAATTGTTACATCATTTTGTTAACCTATTGGAAGCAATATTAGAATGCGATATTAGAGTAATATAAAAAATATAAAACCACGTGTTAATGTTTTCGAACACATTTGAGATTTTCCTTGTAACTATTTCACACTCATCAACCAATAACCAGTAACATTAAGGGTCTGTCCCACCAAATTATAAATTGTCTCATAACAATCCTACGTGTAAAAATGTGATGGAAATATCGGATTTTGTTTCCTTATCTGACAGTGACATTTTTAAGATATCAGTCAGTGGTGTGACAAGCCCTAAGTATATGGTCATCATGGACTATTTTTATAAATTTAATGTTAAGAACTTAAAGTCAAAGATTTCTTCTAAGAATTTTCTATTAGCAAGTTTACTGGTTAATCTTGCTACTAAAAAACTACACTAAGGCGTGCGTCTAGTGCTTCTCTACTGTTTTTCCTGGACTATTTGCAATACATACCTCGTCCCGTCTTAGATAACTCTCAACTGCACTACTGTTCGTCACCACGTTCATATCCGGACAGGCGTCCGGGTCATAATGAGCGTCACCTTCCACAGCCACCGTCCGCTTCACCATCTGAGTGATGGCGAGGTTCAGGCAGACGCGCATCGTGTACGCATTGGCGACAGCTAGTAATGCCAATATAGCCAACACATACCGTTGAGGTATTATGAATACTGTAAAAGATAACACACTTTTATGTGACAACCAAATCTTCAAGCGTTTAAATACAAAAAATTCCTTTATTAAAAGACATACGATTCGATTAAATAGCGTTGTAATATTTATTGGAAGTAGTAAAATTTAAACCATAAGTGAACATAAATTTCCACTTAGCCAAGGCTCATAAATTAAATTGTGTATTTATCTATCTTTATTATGAATTCAAGTAAGTATTAAGCAAACTAAATATTGCGTTATCACAAATCGTACCAGCATGCCTTACCATCACAAATCTTAAAAGCACGCTTTTATTTTCAACTAGTTGTTTCCCGCGACTTCGTCCACACAATATTAAGATAAGAAGCAGCCCATAATATGACCGTCTATGTCAGCTACCCTTCAGTGAAAGTCAGGTCGAAATCGGCCCAACCGTTTCGGAGATAACTCGGAAAAAAAACGCGGCTTGCGGACAGACAGACAGACAAATATTTTTATATGCGATTTTCGTTATCAGCAACGCCAAACATCATCTTCCCGAAATTTGAAATTTTTCTTTTGATATTACAAACAGATACTCCAGTTTTATTATATGTTTAGATTAGCATTTGAGAACTCTACTCACATTTTGACAAAGCCAGTCTCCATCCTGCAAGCATTGTGCTATCTGTTTGTCTGAAATCAACAAAACCACTTATATCAAGCACATGTTTTTCATTCGAACCCATCGATTTTTATGTCTATTGATTTTTACCACAACTGCCACATTTAATGGCTAAGACAACAGTACTTGTGGGATATTCAGATGACGACTATTTGATAAACTTTGAATAAGGAAAAAATTCTCTGATGGTGTGTATTCGAGCGAGTAAGTTGTTTTTTTAAAAGAACTAGACTATTTTAATCTCTATTACTGTAGACATAAGGTTGGTATAAAGAATGCCTATAGGGTAGTCATTATTCATGTCACCGTCAATAGAGCTCTCAATGAGTTATCTTAAACGGAAAAAAAATCCGGAAACAATTCGACTGTGATTCTTTCAAGGAAGGTTGACAACTCTCGCCAAGGACCAACTGAGGTGAAAAGTATAATTTCTCGTTATCATTAATGTTACTATATCTCTACAAGGCTCTGATAATATAAGTACGTTGTCTTGAATTATGTCAAACTGAAATCTAATACGAAATATACGTAAGCCAATGTCAAGTAAGAGAGTGCACAAAACTTTGACTAAACTATTGCAGAACTGTTTAGTCACGCTTTGATTCCTAATAGGTTATATGGAGATACACATATTGGTGACTATTAGTTGTGCAACAAAACAGTTGAATTGGCTTCGAAACAATCGACAATCGCACAACAGTTGTGCGATAGTTTAATCAACGGTGTGCGCGCGCTCTAAGAATTGGCATAATTGATTAAACGCCTATCGGTTACGGATTATGTTTTTTATCTGTCGCTGCAAAAAGCTTTACTTTAACCTCATGTTAATTTAAACAATCAATAACGGATGTATATTTTTTTATTTATCGATACATTTGAACACGTTACAATGTTTGTCTTTTAGTATATATATTTGCATTTTACTAATTTGTATTTAATTTTTAAGATAATGGTGTAATTATTTTGCTTATTAATTGCAATTTAAGTTTTAATTCCTATCTTTTGAATTAATTGGCGTATTAATTAAAAACGTTTATCGGTGTTAAAGGAGAATAAGAGTGTCATGGCTCGAGTTATATTTTGCTCGCACTGTTTTCTTGAACTTCGTACAAATACATTTCTCAGCTACTCTTTTTTTAATTTCTAACCACAATCTAATTTCATATTATTATCATTATTATCATATATATTTATATTATTATCATTGGACATATTATGCGACGAAATGATGGGGACATAAACCAGAAAGTGTTGAGATTGAATGTGGATGGCTACAAAGGAAGAGGAAGACCGAAGGAAGTATGGATGGATTGTGTGAAAGAAGATATGCTTAAGAAAGGAGTGGATTTAGATATGACGGCTGATAGAGATGTATGGAAAAGCAGCACATAGTGTGCCGACCCTCCATAAGGGATAAGGGCAAGTGGATGATGATGATGAACCACAATTTAATTTCAAAATTTGCATTTAGCAAGTGAACTAAGTAATATAATATTTACTTGATGTTCGATTTTTATTTTCGCCTTTCCTTATCTGATGTGATACGTCCAAGGAAAAATCAATAACTTATTCTTTGTTCAAATATACTACAGGGAAAATAAGAGCAATAACCTAAAGGTTGTTTTCGAGTCTAAGGTCAGCCATCTTCGTGACAAACAACATTATCTTCATGTCAGATCAATTTAAAAAAAAGAAATCAATGTTGGAAATTCTTATAATAGTTGGTAAAAACACTACCCCATAAAATGTATTGTTTTTCGTCATCATTATGACACTACTTGTTCTTATTTTTTAGTATATTTTTTTTTAAAAATCGATATAGATGATGGGTACAATATATATCGATTAGAAAAAAATAGCTTTTTAAAAAAAAATTAAGATTTTTAACAATTTACCCTAGCTGTTCTTAATATAGGGGAAAAACTAAAAACTCCATCAATCTGGATAAGGATACAATTTTTGGAAACAATATAATGAAAATAGATCTATTTACGTAATCAGATACTTCCAAGTTGTAATAAAAATCAAGATGACATTTTTAGAGGATTTCGAAAATCTATATAAACAATGATATCAATAAAAAATGTAAAACATTGGTTATCCTCAATAAGAAAGGTCAGTAACTTCGCATTGAGGTCGGGCATTATTTTATGTCATAAGGAAAATCTTCTACAATTACCAAAAAACCAGGTCATGTACGTCGAAACGCGGATCGAGCCTTTCTCGAATTTAGAGATGAAATAAGCTTTTAATTCTGGTTTACGCTCTTAAAGGGTCTCCGTCATTCTTTCGTAATTTTTATGTCAAACTGTTTGAAAATGTGTTCAGTTAACACTTTGGACGATATTTGAAATGTTTGACGTAAAGTTAGATCAACCGCTTACCGGAAAAAAAATGTTTACCGTGCTTGTCAGGGTTAATGAAATGGAATGTGTTCAACGGATTCAAGTCATACATTATTATTACGATGGACAATAAAAAAATCTTACATGACGTTCACATCTGCTGGTTAACGCGGTAAAATTCTACATCGATAAATGTTATCATTTGCAGATAGAATCTCAATCTCAGTATGAATGAAAGTCATAAAAACAATGTCGAGGCTTTGGTTTACCATAGCCTTACTACTGTATCAGATAAGATACTGCGGAACGTATTATTGTACTGTTAACAATATCATTACCAAGGACTGACAAAATGTCGCACTCTCATATATTTCAAGATCCATGAAAAGACTTGATGGTTCCGTAACTATTCGAATGTTTTAGATTTTATTGAAAGAATGAACGGTCGTTCTCGAAACGGTTTTATGTTTGTCAATTTTGTAAACCTGTAGCGGGAACGAACAAACCTATTTTGACAAGTGAAATCTAATCCGATTTGTTTCCTTTTAGTGTCACAGTTGGGTTGAAAAAAAATTAACATTTAATTAATAAATAAATACTTAAGTAAATGTTAAGTTTCAATTCTATATTTTAACTAACTGTTAACTTAATATTCGTGATTGTTTTTCCGCATAAAGAATTTTCAAGGAAGTATAGAATTCTATTGTTAAATTGTAAAACCAATCCACGAATGCCATCCAAGATCATAAATTAAACTTTGCTTTCGGGTTTAGTTTTATTGTAAAAGTCATATTAAATTCTAACATTTTCCCGATCTTATCTTACAGCAGCTCAATCGAGAAACGAAACGTAATAAATAGGTAATTCTTTAGATCGGAGGTTTGTGACATTATCTATAAGTTTTTGGTCTATTTCCCGCGTAAATTCCAATATTGATAATGTCAAACTCTTTACATTTTATTCAATACTTTTTTAAGTAATGTCTTTTGAATTACCTAATCTGTAGTAGTTCTTTATAGAAGAAACTAGTTGTTTCCGTGCTTCATCCGCATAAAATTCATTTGTCAAATTATCAATTGTAAATGTCAAAATGACATGACATGAAGTCAAACGAAGGCAACCTTGCTTCCTTGATGTTGGCAACAACCTATTGTCTCTTTCCCACATTGGGGTTGATATCCAAAATATTTACCCCCTAACTTTAACGCCGTGAAAATATATAGCCTAAAGCGTGACGTAGGTGTATGGCTATTTATTAAAAAAAAATTCATAAATACGCTGTAATTGCTGACGTCTTAGGCAACAAAGAAGTGTGTGTTTACGCTTTTTTATAATAGTATAGATTATATTAGAAACAGTCCACTAACACCGTAAATTACACAAGATAAATAAATTTGTCTGATTAATTTAATTGTAATGTGTTGTCTTATTATAATTATGCTGTTACATTTTCTTTAATAAATAATCGCTATAAAACACAGATATAGTCAAAATACTCACAAGCACGAAAATCGTGAATAGATATTTTTATTTACGTATTATGCTTACTTTTTATTAACTTAAGAAATTATTTTTAGAAAACCTAAAAAATCCTTTTAACTTAGTAATACAATAACTAAATATTATAAGTTGAGATACTTATACATTTTTAAATATTACATTTATAATTTAAGAAAATAAAATACTTACAAAAAGGCACAAATTTCACTATAATTTGATATCACTTCACGTAAAATCAAAACGGTAGCACATGCTTCGAAGCACTAAGTCTTTACAAATGTGGTAGCTGGAATTGTTTGTGATGGAATTACTCGAGCTAGTGACGTGCGTTAACGATTACGTTGTAGTCTTAACTAAACATTATATCGTAAAAACTAAATTTGACATTTAAATATAAGATTCAAATTAAAATGTTATCGGCCATTGTTTTGTTAAAACCAAATATGCAATTCAATACATTGGTTAAAAACGCATTCTATCGGAGACGGGAAAAAGTAATAGAAACAGAATTTTTAAATAATTTTTCATTCTAAAGGAAATACTTAATTTAAAAACTTTGTTAGTACTTTGTAAAGCAGTGTTACCAGGAATTCATTTCAACCCGTTAAAGTAACCAGTTTCCAACGGGCCTCTATAATTAATTGATTTGCTATTCAAGAGTTCAACTCTAGAATTAAAGGTTAGTTAATTACTGAATTGTTAAATAATTCATTAAATATTAAATTGTTATTTAGTAGAATTATGATAAAATATCTTACTATGTCGCCCTGGAGGTTTCCTAGGATATGAAAATAAAATTCAACTTGGTCTTGTAATAAAGCACATCACTAATGCAGTAAATAGTACACATAACACAAGGCCCTAGACAAACGCATATGAAGTCCTAAATAAACGTAAATTCTATAGTTTTACCGCAATAAAGGATATGACCTAACGAGTTTTAACATAAAGTAACATTATTTTTTTAATTATTTCTTTAATTTGTAAACAGAGAACTGTTATTTTAATTTTATTGATATTAAAAAAAGCAATTATATTTATTTTATTATACTTCATTTAATATTATTGAAAATACCGTTGATATGTTTTCTACTTTTAAATTATACTTAAAAACAAAAAAAAAAAAGTTTTGAATTTATACTCACTATTTGGATATGATGTTTTTCATCGAGTAAAGTCGATCTTCTTTGTATACGAGAGTTTTCTAACTGAAATGTTTTGCGTACTTTTGCGTAGTTTTGGAACATCTTGCTATCAGTCTGATTGACGTTATCATCTTCATTCAATACGTTTGTATCGAGCCGATATTGTTTTTATTATTATTATAGACTTTACTATAGCGCCTGTTACTGGCAAAGAAATAATTGATTTACGAAATTATATATTGTATGTACACATTCTCATAATAAGCAACAACTTATGCTTGTCTGTGTTTGGAATGCACTTGTAATTGTAATTCTAATTAACGGTTTTTTTAACAACAATTTTTGTTGGTATTTTTTTTCATTAATATAAGTTTTATAGTTCTTTGAAATATCAACAAGAATGTTTGATTTAAAATTTGTAAACAATTTGTAATCAATGTAATAAGTTTTTTTACAATAAATTTCGTTTAACAGTTTTTATTCGTCTGATTCTTTTCCTTATTATTCTGTGTAAATACCACAATCGCAACATTCGCTCGCAAAAAACAAACTAGCTGTCACTTTGCAAGTTTTTCACCTGAAATTCGTGCGATAGATAACAATGGTCTAGTTTGTTCAATGTCAACATTTGTTACATAAAACATCTTTGGTCTGAACAAAATCTCACTAATGAAATACAAGACTGATGTTCACTACGAAACATAATCTATGCTTTTTCATCCTTTGTATAATTGACATTTCGACACATCTGACAAAAAGAGTTGCATCTCTTGTACGATGTTTCCGTCAGATGGGGCAATTTTTCTGTCGGTACTTTGAGGGCTGTTTTAATTAACCATGAGTTCCTTCTTGTAATTATCATGCATCACAACTCGCATACTTTTATTCATATAATCTTTTACGTTAATATAATATTAAACATTGAAATCAAAGTTATATTAAAAATAACATTCCTAATTTCAATTCCTTTGATAATAATTTTTAAGCAAAGTCTATTCGAAAGTAGGTACTCATATTTGATAGAGGAGTCAGTTTGTGATTTATTTTATATTCTTTTAAATAAACATTTAAAAATCTGGCAATTCATCATTTAATGACACCAAGGAAGGTTTCTTTTTTATCTCAACTAAAACCCGTATCAATTTACAAAATTGCGAAATGAGATAACAGTAACGTCAATCATAACTCAGGAAAGTCTCAAAACATTCGCACATATCCTATCTTCTATTTCTACATACAAACTGTTAAATAAATTGTTGTGGACTGTACATTTAATATTAAAAAGTTTAGAGCTTTTTTTGGTATCGTGGGGGAAATCTTCGACAAAGACCCTTCTGGGGAAAAGACAGGGTTATGTGTGACTTGACTAACAAAAACCCCTCAGTGGCCATTTCGAATGCAACGGGAAAGTCCCGTGATCTCCAAAGGAACCAAATTTCTTACCCGTAGGAACGCAGCGGTACAAGTAACTATTGCTAAGTCATATTGGAACATATTTACATACATACATCCCGAGATATATCAACTGTTATTCAAATAAACGTAATATTTCTTAATTGGAGGATGTAAGCAAATATTTATTACAATGAATTTCCATTGGCAAATTCCTGTAAGTAAGATATTGACTTCAATTTCGGTCTGTTACCATTATCTTTTCTTCTTTTAGAATATCACATTCCATTATTTCAAATGTATGCCAATTTCTTTTTAAATTATATTATCTTCGCCTCATGTAATTAAATAAAATGATTATTATGCTTATTAAACCAGTTTACTGTTTAAAAATGTCTTATATTCAATTACCAGGTTACTTTCTTTTATAAACCAATTTAATATTAATACTTTGTTGCATCTTGCTTGTTTTGCTGCAAGTACAGAAAACAGCCTTTGGATGTTTACTAATAGATTTTTGTAAACAATCGTTATTTTACTATTGTTAGATTTTTACTTTAATATGGTAAATGAGCAAGAAGTAAATAAGTTGATACCTCTCTTAAACATGTTGTAACAAACTGAAGGGTTCCAGATGCGTTGTATTTGACAAAAATAAATAAAGAAAAAATACCCTGGTAAATCCATTCACCCTTCTTATTCTTTTCTTATTGGAAAAGTGTAGCAAAGAGAAGGAAAATCAAGCTCGTTCTATGATTTATAACAATAGGTTCAACTGGATATGTTCATCATCATACTGCTGTTGACCTTACAGAGAGTCGGTACAGTATGTACTGCTCTTCTATCTATGAACATATGTATTTCAGCCGTCATATCTAAATTTCCTGCATTCTAAGCATATCCTCTTTCACATATTTTATCATTAGCATCATGTTCTAAATGAGACCTGATTTGTGTATAACAAAGGTTGCAATATAAGACTGGTTGGTTAGAACAGTTTTAATGTGACATATTTTATACAGGAGTCATTTGTTCGAAATAAAGAAGAGAACCTTGAAGAATCTTGTGTTGAGTAAAAAATAATCTTTTTTTATTCACATGTTGTAATATATCAATTTAAATGTAAATAAATAGTAAACATTGTTTATTCTACATCATTTGTGTGCTGGCTGAAGCAAATTCCTATTACATCATTGTCTTTACTTGTGGTCCGATCAATGATTCGGCAAATTTGAATTTCCAATACCTATGTAGATACTGTTCGTGTTAAAAGTATGTTATGTATGAGACTTAAGCCTCGTTTATGCATTAGTAGGCTCTAGATAACGTCAGAAACTTGACATATCTGTGAGTCAGAAGGTTTTTACTTAAGATAACAAAGTTATTGTTTTTTGTTTGATCGAAGTAAAAGTACCTGTGGTATTGTAAAAGTTACATATCGACATACGCAAAAGTACTAATGTAATAATTATATAGAGATAATGAGGATAAAGTTGTGTATTTTCAATTAACAACAGGATAAACTGGTCAAGGTTACGGAAGTGCACTGGATGGTGCCACAGGACCGGGCATCATTGCAATCTATGGGGAAGGCCTACTTTCAGCAGTGGACGACCTAAGGATGTTAATGACGAATGATGAGAGGATAAACGAGCAATGGAGTGAAAAATGTAATCAGTTTTTTGACAGACAGACAGATTTGCCGATGACAATAACACGAACCGATTCCCACATTAGTCTGTTTTAAGTCGTTGTTGTCGGCAAGCTGTTGAATCTCTCCACTAACATATGTCAACATGGTACATTCCAAATTACGTTTACTGATAAATATCATATACTTCATCCGAATGTCCAGATAACATCAATGTTTAGGTCCTTACTTACCTTATCGTATCTGCTTTTACCATCGTATGATTTACATATCTCATAGCTTATATATGACCTACACTGATTAGAAAAGGAAGGTTGAAATTAATATGTTTCGAACAGTAAAAGTGTCTTTAAGAAAACATATTGAGGTGAAAGTCGAGACTTATTTACAAGATGGTTATTATATTAGCATGTTTGTATGGTTAAAAAGATGGTTTTAAGATGTATGAATGTGGATGAGGTGGCAAAGGTGTGTTTGAACTGCAACAAATATGTCCGTAATGATTACCCTTTGTGCATCGGGCGTCAGTTGATTTGATGATTAAATAAAAGTAAAATAAAAGACAACAATTATATGATAATAAGTTTCTTGTTCGATTAATGCTAGTTTACAATAAGATTACTTTACCATTTCCTTATGTGATATAATATCAATTACTTGTATGTTCACAATGTACAATATGTATGTAATTTTTTGTCTTAAAGTTAAATTCTGAGAACAGTTCGCCGGGCCGCCGGCCGCAAGGGCACTTCGAGATAATTTCGCAGAGAATTTACTTAGATGAAATAATTTCAGCAAATATGCCACACCATACAAATCACACGATACACACATACACACGATTTTAACGTAATTCAAATTACAATGCCAATAATCTTAAAAACATACTTTTGTTGATAAAGTCCCCTTGTTCTGATAAAACTTACAAACAAACCCGACACCTTCGAACCACTTGTAAAGAACCGTTTACACAATACTAAAACGATCAAAAAAGATTTAACAGATCATCATTTGAGTGACAGATATCTTTGAAGTGGCATTAAGAATTTTAAAGTTATTGGCTCACATCACTTTATCGAGTTACAGACATATCACATGTAATTACAACATATAGACCGACAAGGACATCTGACCCGGTGGGCATCAAAGCAAATTATGATAACTTACTAGCGACCTTCAGTCTAAATCAAAACGTTGTCACTGTAGATTTCGTCCGTTTCGTACTGTAGATTTCGTGTATTATTCAATTATAACTGCATGCTTTATTAAGTTTCCTATTTTCTGACAGAGGTAAGGATAATAGTGCCTTTCTCATCGGGCCAGACATCCTTGTTTGTCTTTACATTTAATTCAAAATAATTGTTTAATCGTTATGATGAAATTGCTACGGTAATAATTATCTTATAACATATTTTTGTCTCTGGTAATTCAAAAAGAATATGAGGAACAACAATAATTTTGTTGTATACTCCTACGTAAACTATCGTATGTTTGAAATGCAATTTTGCAAGACGAAAACTGTAAATATTTTATTAAACCAAAACATAAAAAGAAACAAAAATTGATAGTTCTTTTTTAGTACTTCTTTCAAATTTCCACAGAAATTATTATTTATCAAGTTAATTTAAAAAATAAATAACAAGGTATAAATCGCAAAGTTTTGACTTAGGATAGTCTACGTAGGAGTCATCATATTGACAAAATAAAACAGTTAAATCAAAACGTACTATAAACAATAGCTTTCATTTTCGTAAAGTTGTGCGAAAATTTACTTATAAATGAAATATATACTGTATTAAACAATTTTATCGCAAAAGTAACTATTTCTATTTATTGCAAATTTAAAATCTATTTACAATTAAAAACCTTTACTTAAAATATCATAATAGTAAACAGTTCTTGATACATTAATTAAAAATACATCAGCCTAATTAAAGTTATTTATTTCAAACAAAATTATTTAAATCGGACGTGTCGTGTTGCGTCCTGCAGTCAGCAGTGTACTAAAAATTGTATTATTTAATTTAAAAAAAAAATCAAAAAATTTGGTCAAATACTGTTTTAAACAAATGTAACAAGAAATATGACATTAAGTTATTTCTTTTTGATGTTATTACAATAACTTTCTTGGAATAATTAATGAAAGGCAGACAGATACAATTTGACCACGTGACACCACTCATTGAGTTTTCAAAATAAGGATATCAAACAAAAAACGATATCATCACTTAAATTCTCAATTCTCAGTTCACATTTTAAATTCTTCAAAATAGTACAATAGTTAAATGATAAAGGTTATTTAGCAAACAGAATTGGAAAAATAATAATTAGTGTTTTCTACTTATGGAGAAAGAAATTTGCTTTTATTACACTTTCTTTATTGACTTCCTAATTATACAGACATTTGTTCTACTAATGAGAAAAATAAACTATTTTGAAGAAGAAATTGAGATATGTCCTGGTTATAATTTTTAAACAAAACAAGTGAATACTTTTGGAATAAGGACTAATTCGCGCAGTTGTTAACAAGCTCTTTAGCCGTCAGTAGCTCAGTACATTTCTAGTCGTCACTACTTTATTATTATTTTCTTTATTATCAACAAAGCGTTTAAATAATGTGTTACTTTAATCCTGGAAGAATCCTTAACAAAATAATGATTGATAAGAAATAGACAGATGCAGCTGATTTACTATTTGGTTAATTTTGGATTTCATTAAATGTAAACTCCGTTGTTACAGATTTTTTTCAAAATATCAGCAAGAAATATAATTGCAAGATAGAGATCTTATCACATTTTTAGTGGCAAATTACGCTTTGTGTCTACACAAAATATGTTTGGATGTTTGGAGGTGAATATGCCCTAGTCCTTATTCCATTTTGGGGGTAAAATTTCAATGACTTTGCCTTACAAAAACAAAACATGTCTAATTAAAGACAGTAATATTACTAGCATATAATATAAATTAACTCATTCAACCTACGCAGACTTCTTCGTAAAACTATTTAAATTGACAAAAATTAAAACGTATCAACATTCCTATTCAAGATAATATTTTAATACAATGAACCAAACTGATCAAAAATTATTATTTACTTGTATGCTATTTACATTATTTAGTAATATACTAAATTATGTAGATTTTGTTTCCGCGGCTACGGGAACATTGTCACAATCAAGATTTTACAAAATCAAGACATTCATATAAAAATACTTTTTATTCTAGTTGTCGCATTTTTTACATTTTGAATTTAAAATTTAAATTAACAGAAATTCATTTACAAAAATTATCATTTTATTTGAATTTTAACAGCTATTTTATTTAAGTTTTTATTTATGTAACGAGATCTACCATAGTTAAGTTTTTACATATTGACCCCAGTTACTTTCAAGTTATCAGTTCAATGTTTGGTTTTCTGATTTTCTTTAGATTAAACTCGATGTTTGTTCATTTGTATTTATGTACTAAAATATTGTAAGTTCTGAAGCCAATCTACGAATACCTCAAGTACAAAATATCCATATAAAGAAATGTTTTTAAGACCTTTTTATAAGACAAGGGGGCACGATCTGTCAATTATGAGAATATTACTAAACAAAAAATAAAAACAACTTAACATTCAATTAACAAACAATATCTGAGGTTTTCATGAAATCTTATGACTGCCAGTCACCGTCCTCGGTCTATATATAAAAACTTAACAATAATTGTGGCATACCGCGACTCCCGTAAAGGCACCGCAGATAAAACATTGTGACATAAGTGACACGTACATACATACAGCTTATTAAAGAATCATAAGTGTGTATATAATACAGAATATTTACAATAACGTCGCATTCGATCAAGCAAGTACTCGAGTACGAGCCAAGAGTCAGGTATCACAATAATCACGGGCTAGTTCACATCAAATTTATTTTAAAAGCACCTTAACACCATTACACACTAGTTAATAAACAATTCATCGCTATACCCCATACATACAATATATACATGTGGTATAACAATCAGTTAAGATGCTTATAATCTAAATCTGCCGACGCTGAAAGCGGGGGACTATAACTATAGAAATAGTGAATAACGTAACAAAGAGTTCGATTATGCAATAATAAGTCTCTATGGTCCATTAAAAGTAATAAATGATTTATTCGCATACACGTAAGTGATATAAGTCTAATTTGACAATTATAAAACCTTAAACAATTGCTTAAGCGGTAAAAAATTACATTGCGCCCCTTTCCGCAGAACGCATTTGAGCTTTTATAGAGCGCACACAGTAATGTTTTGGTGTTCAGAGGGTGGTTACACCGAAGGCAGTTCATGTCTCTACATTCTCTTTAATTATACAGTCTATATTATCGTATTCGTTTTTGTATTTCATGAAAGTTCTCGGTTAAGTATATCATGTTATAGAGACTTCTATACATTTCTGATGCACAAATGAAGATTTTCATCTACCCCCAAATAAGAGTAGATATTAAACGTGTTGATGACATGAGAATGTTCATTCTATTTTACTT
>NW_013527137.1:4276188-4282239 GCF_000836215.1 Papilio polytes
GAAAAGTATCGTATATAATAACATACATTTAAACTGAATTGTACAATAAATATTAAAAAATTGTTACTACTAATGTTTTGGTAAAAAAACATAAATATGCTGCAGTATTGGAAACATTAACAGCAACTATAATTAATGAAGATGTATAAGGTATTTTCTTTTTAATAACTAAAACCTAGTACAAAACCATTCTCGAATCCTGACTACACAGATTATTCCCAACTGTCACCCCGCTCTGACCCTACGTGAAAATGAAAGGTTACATACGTCCCACCTTTTAGTCTCACTATCACCAATAAGGTGACAGAACTGTAATAAAATAAAATAAGTTCCAACCGTCACCTCGTCGCTAAAGGTCGGCCGAATGAAATTTTTTACTCTCATCTGACACCACTTGGGGACAGAGCTGGGTGATGGTTGGGAATAATACGATTACACTAATGCAAAGTTCTTATAATATTACAAATTACGGGAAAGTAAATAACCTTCTTTTGTCTAATCTCAAAGTTGACGTTTCATCAATATTTTATCTATATCTGCCTCCTCTAGTTCTAGTGGCTTTAGTGTAGATATCTCTGATAAAGTGTTACTAAAGTCAACTAGTATCAACTAGTACCAACTAGTAGGTATTTCAAGGTTACAGGTAGATTTATCATAAATACATCCTCTGTCATTGCCCAATTGCAGAGAATTTTATCTCGTTTATACAATGTTGTACCTGTCACTTACCAAGGTCAAATATGATTTCTCTTGTCTTTTGTCAATAGACAACTGAAGAAAAACACGGATTCGTTGGTAACACGTATAATCTATTTTTTTTAATGATTTGCATTTGTTGTGCTCGTACTGCAAAAGGTCGGATATTATAGCTACTTGACGAGGCTTTTCTGTTTAAATTATTATTCAGTAACACTGGTATTCTGGTATTTCAGACCAGTTAAACTACGGTAACATCACACATCTTTATCAATAGTGTATTGCTTTCTAAGTGGTAGATTAAGCATCTGAACATGTGTTGAATGCTATTAACTACAAAAACATCATTCTTTTTTTATAACAAAATGGGGCAAGCGGCGAGAACACAGAGGTGGTCAACGACGCCGATGGACAACCGCAATACCAAAGGAACTATAGATGCGTTGCCGGCCTTTGAGGAAGGCTCGTTCTTGAAGGACCCTAAGTCGTAGTTCTTTTTGTATTAGTCTTCATAGAGATGTTCTATCTTACCGAACAATCGGCTTTAGAGGATTGCACGCATCCCGAATCATCGTTCCGTATGCAGCACGCAGTGTCCCTCTCCCGTCGCGCTGACGCCGCTATTGCCCGCGCTATTCTTGCATCTCGCCGCATGCACGGCGCAAACTTAGCTCCTAAGTGTATTAGGTCCGCCGCCCGCGGTCCCAGCCAGAACGACGCCGGCTCCTCCCATTCCACCTGGAAACCAATTGAACATCAAGGTTAACCTTACTTCTTATTTCTGTAAACGCGCAAAATTAGAATGCATAGATGTTTAGATCAATAGTAGAAGTACTAGCTCAAGACACTAGAACGGTTAAGATAGATGAAGAATACGGTATTCTTAGTGGGTTAAAGTGTGATGGACTTGCAACTGTAGAGTGTGGAAAGTTTGTAGTTACAAACACGGACACGGAATTAAAAGATGCCTGTGAGTCATGTACCAGTCGAAGTTGATTTGATCGAAGATTGATGTAGATCGATGATATCCTGACTGAAGAGTATTGTGAATGTATTCCTGGAATCCGACTTTACCCATGACCGCCCACATGTGTTCTGGAGTAGTAGTAATTCTGACAACGTGCTAGCTCAAGCCGACATATATTAAAATTAAACAGATCTATTATAGATTCTAGAATAACATATGAAACTAAGTATTATCTAATGTTAAAGTTAGTACGTCTAATTTTATTTACTTAGTTCGTTTCGTTGTATCATGATATAAATTATTCATTCTATTTGTATGTTCAGACGGGTATCTGTCATGTGTTTCAGAGTTAACGGCTTAGACTAATTGATCAACAAGCTCACCTATGTAACTGGCTGCCAGCATACATAAAATATGATTCCATTTAAACACAATCTATGCTCTGTGGGATTGATCTTGCGCAAAACCTATTGTTGAATCTTGCCAGGAAGATATTCTAGTATACCAATGTATCACGTTACGTGTGTTTAGATTTTAGACCATGTATCTGGGTACAAAACGTAATTTTAGATGGTGATTTATCTATTTTGTAACATAGGTCTCGTAAGTTCAACAGTTGGTGTCTTAAGGCCGGTTTCTCAGTTACGTTTAACCATTAGTTAGTATTTTCGGTTCTATAAATTTATGAAATGCGTTTCCGAATTACCAAGTTTTACTCTAGTGAAACATAGGTCAACCTAATATACTAATGATTCGGTACTTTAGAAACCCAGCAGTTGACGAAAATCATTTAACATTTAGCTTACATTTGCAAACTCCTTGGAAATAAACAAACCTAATCTCTCGACTCATTGCCGATATTACTTTATAAAAAAATCTATCTTGCAACAAAATTAAATACATTTTACAGCCCAACTATTCCAATATCAACGTAAATAGCGAAGTTGTTCACTACTCAAGACGGACTGAATTCGTTAAGCCTGAAAGTTACGAAACAATAAAGGCTCACAAACCCCGAATACTTGACATCGTCGGTCCCTTTGCGGTCAGTCGAGCTTAAAAGATGGCGACTCGTAGATGACTTGCTAAGCGACAAAAAGTACACAAAAGAACCGAGTACAAAGCGTGTGTGACCTACTTACAGTCGAGACTCGTTCATTAATAATCTCACTTTGTAGCTTTTGAATGCGTCATAATGAATGTTGGTAATTTTAGCGTGTTTAATTGCAGATTATGATGACTCAGATATTTTTTGAATTCGCCAGGTCACAAGTGTTATTAAAATTATTAATTAAAGCTAACTTTTATATTATAGCTTCATATTTAACTGGTCTTTTACATCAATGTTAGAATAAAGAATTTTTAAAATATTCTATCTTATAAAGGTCTCCTGCTACAGGGAAAATGTGATCGTAGCATATAAAAGTAGCATTGAAGAAATCGATTTTATGCCACGAGAGGCTACGGTGTAAATTTTACAAAAGGCGGTAATTTTTATTCACGGAATATGTTGACATTGCGTGTTTTACTAAGCTCTCTTTTCGTTATCTATCTAAGTTCATTAAAAAGATAATAAGAAACATAAAGACTTCTTAACTTGAGTATTAATTCTTTTTAAAACAAAGGAGTACCCAATTATTCTTTCAAAATATTATAATACTGGTTACTTGTTTATCTGGTAGATGGCGTTAAATACCGGTACGTGACACTCAGAATAAGTTTGGCCCTGTTATAAATCCCCCAAACATCGTACATTGTGTCCTAAGCGCCGTCTCCGGATTTAAATGTGAGAGAACGCGTTCCGTCTAAAAGCTTTGCGTCATTTAACCTTGTTATGCTAAAGTCTTAAACAAAGAAACGGATTTTGGGACTCGACGCGCCATTGCTCCCGCGAGATGTGAATTTGTTTCGCTACGTTGGTACTCACATGGCTACAAAGAAAATTACGCTCTGGAAAAGTTCCATGTGAAACTATTCTGTTGTATTAATTAATTAAGTAATAAATCTTAATTCATAAGATGCATAAAACTTTAATACCTTTACCTTCACACATCGTCTAAGACCAGAACTATTTTTTTTCTTAAATCGTCATAAAATATCTGATTGTGATAGGTGAAATGTTATTCCGGATATTTTTAAGTTCGCTAAACAAAAAGTTCAAATTTAAAATTGATAAAATGTTAAGGTATATCCGCTCAGTAACAAGGAGACAGTGTTTATCTTGCGACGGTAAATAAAATAACTCAGTGAAGTGTAAACAACGTAAGCATCAATTGCCAATGTTCTGGAAACTGTAAATGTTGCGTACGCATTTTAAGCTACTTTCACATTCCACATACAGTTAAAGTCTATTTTATAGCCATTTAAAATTCCCCTTCTTTTCTGAGTACAAAAAGAACGATGTAAATTGTACCCAACAAATATAGCTGCATCAACTTACAAGCAAAAGGAATTTAGAAAATACGTCGTAGATTGTAATATTGATATCACATCTTCAATTTAGTGAAAAATTAAATCGACATAAAAAATTATGGTCGTTAATTAATAAATAACACATTTTCAATATTACTTAAATATTAACTTTAAAAAATGTACGAAATCCAATAACACATCGCTACATTTTATTTATGCGTTTTAATATCTTTTTCGACGTAATAACGCGCGTTCGTTTATTTAGTGAATAAAATTTTATTACAACATAAACTTGTATACTTCATGAATTGAAAAACCATGTGCTGTGAATTAATTATTAAAACCAATTTCACCATCGCCAAAAACCTAACGAAAAATCATAGTTATTGTAAACTTAGGTATAAATATAATATTAAAATCGATTCCAATTCAGAAAACCAAGATCGAAGCTTATAATAAACGACGTTTTTAATTATTCAAAAGTTACGTTAGATAGACATCAGCCATATTTAGAAATGGTAGTTTTAGAGCCACAAAAACCTACAATTCAAAAAACATAATGAAGCTTTCGATCAATAATATTCGAAAATGTAGATTATATATTCTCACCTGTTGTAAACTGAGGCTCTTGACCATGACCTGTCCGGTGTGCGTGTGTCGGCCAAAGCCCACTGGTCCAAAACCGTAGCAGAGCAGCGACAGCAGTAGAACCAGCGTCTGCACCGTGCTCACCCACCACGTGAAGTACGGCCGGTAATCCGTCAGCTCGTCTAACTGCTGCGCCACTTCTTCTTGGTGTGTCACTGACTTACGTAAGGAACGTCTGGAAAATAGGTAAGTCAGGAATTAAGTATTTTTTTAAATATTAATCTCAATTCTTTTCTCTCAAAAATTATTTTATGTATCTGCAATGCGGTAAATCGCTTGTCATTAGATGCCTACTGGATGCAAAGATTTTCTATCTCAAAAGTACAAAGTACATACATGTTACAAAGTGAATCAAAACTTAACAATGATACGAAGTTTCACAATCAGACCGAAGTTGCAGTAACAATAGAGGCAGCAAGGAGACTGATCAATGAATACGATCAAGTCAGAGAAACACATTGTTTACAAAATTGTATTCAAATTTTACTGCTCGTAAATCAGAATATGTGAGAACTTGTGTTTAATTTTACAACGTCCACGCAGAATTAAGTAAAACTAAGTGTCAAATGTGTTCTTCTAGACTAAATTCTACATACGTAGTAATAAGCATCCATCCATCCGAAATTTCTCATTTAGCATGAAGTACATTTCATAGAATACTGAAGTTTTCATACTCATTGCTCCAAATATGATAAGACATTTATCATATTTGGAGCATAATATGTCAAAAAAGTATTTTATGGTCAATTAAATACATCAAATAAATTAACATAATATTGTGAGTAAGCAAAAGTAATTCAATAAGGCAAAACAGTAAAAACGTATGGGATCCGATATTTGTATTAATATAAAAGTCAAGGGTAAAAATATTTCCATGTTAACGTAAAATGTCATATAGACATCGTTCCCAAAAATGAGAAGACGAAAAAAATCAGATTTCATATTAAATATTTTTTTCCCCGTCAAAAGAACAGTATGCTTACAGGGACGCTTTAAATTTTATTAATAAGTTAAAAAAATTCTTCGCTCAAAGAGTTTTTCGTCTAGCGACCTCGGCGAATCTAAATTGCCTCCTGCTCTTTTACCTCCCCCTCCTGCCTTGAGGCAACGGATCCCTTAAACTCGAAAATGTGTTTTAATTTTTTCACAGTCCATTTGCAAGGCGGGCTTTTATTTACGCATTATTAAACGTTGATGTTTTAAAATATAGAACCGGAGTTTAAGAAAAAAAAAAGTAGTTATGTGAGTAAGTATTTCTCTCTATTATAATAAACGATCTAAATTATTTTATACTAGCTTTCGCTTGCGAGAATGACCGAGCGGATTTA
>NW_013527137.1:4282256-4290308 GCF_000836215.1 Papilio polytes
ACAAAAGTAGGTATCCTATGTGTGCCAGACTATGGACTACATCTAAGCCATATTTCATCGAGACCCGTGCAGCAGTTAGGTTATAATTTTGTATTGCGTTAAAAATGTGCTAGGTTCTAAGAACCGTTTGAGATTTAAAGAATGTTCTTCCATTAAAACCATTTTTAATAATGACTAGAATGAGCGATAGCGGCTGTCATTAAAATTCAGGTTGCTTGCTCGTTTTACGCCTATTACCATAAAAATATAACGCAATCACCATCAACAACCACCATAATAACTCAAAAAGCATCAAGGGATAAAGCGACATCCCATAAATATTATCCCGCGTCACGTCCACGCGGTATTAATTCAAAAACCCATTAAGGCAACTTTTAAATGGCAACTGGGCCAGTAAACACCGTGATATATTGTGGACGCAGGTGATATATTCGTAAACGGATCAAGCCCGTATTATTGTAATCCTCCTGCAAGGTCGACGTTAGTATCAAATTATAGCATTGAAATACATATAGGCTTAGTAACTAAACATCTTGCACACAATCTCAGAACTATTAAAGAAGCAACATATAAAATATATACCGATTTTGTATACTATATGTGACTAGCTACACGCGACTCAGTCTGAGTGCAATTGAAAAAAGCAAAAGTAAGTAGCCTATGTGTCCTTCAAGACTATCCTAAAAAGCTCTGCCAAATTTCATCAAGGTCCGTTCAGCAGTTTAGGCTACAAACTCTAACAAACATACATCCATCTTAACTTTTATATTTATACTATTAGCAAGATAAAGATCCATCTCCTCAATCTCCTCAAACGCTGTATAAACATATATACAATAAAAGTCTCACCGGAAGAATCTGCCGACAATGCCCATGCCAAATTGCCTCCTATTCGAATTGTCTGCCAACGGCTCGAGCATCGGCGTGTGTATTCGTGCTCCCCCCACGGCGCACGCCGCCCCCGCGCCCCATGAGACGCTCCTCTCGGGCCGCCTGTACTCCACGCCAGACACCACCGGCGAACGACCGCTGTCAACATAAACGCTAAATGTACATTTGAGAGAACAGGTCCGCATTCCCGAACAACTCGTCCACAATCCAATTGGATTCACGTCATGACTTTAAGGCTTTTTGTCATTCAGTACTATCTGTTAGGAAAAGTAAAAAGTGATTAAAAACATCGCATTGTGTACCATACCCATTTCAAAATGGGTACTGTGTGATGTTAAAAGTAAGCTTTAAGGTACAAATTTCTACAATTTAGACATTAAAAGTGATGAAAGTATAGTTTATTTACGTAAGCATTGAGAATAGGAATAAAAATAAATGAAAGTCGACTTCTTAAACAAATTAGAGTAGTGACAAACAACAAATATGAAATCCTCGAAGAACATTCATTAATCATCTCGATAACTTTATGACAAATTGTATTACAAGATAATTGTACAAATGATTGATATCCAATAATGTCCGTGCAATAATGTTAAGTGTATAACGCGTCTTTATCCGTGGGTATCCTTCCCCCAGATCTCTGTGACAAGGGTCGCAGAAATCGCGGACTTAATCTCCGCTTCGACTTACATATGCTCATCGTATTAAGTATTCCAGCCTCGATTTCGTATATTGCCAATTTATCACTATTCTCTTGACATAGTTGACTTAAGCCTATTTTATATACCCTTGTATATATTCATACAGATGTATATAGAATATTGTCTACGCGTAGAAAGTTATCGAAATTTATACAACAAAAATATTTACAAGCGATTTAAAACCTTGACAGATATTTTTTTGCATAATTAGTTAATTGTAAAATTAATGCAATGAATAACAAATCAACGTTTTGTAATAAAAGAATGGACGAGGAATAACAAATTAAATGCAAATCAAATACTACAGAAGTAGTGATTGAGAAATGGAAGGAAATTTAAATCACAGAACGATTTGCTTAGCGCACAATGGCGTTTAATCAATAAACAGTTAAACAATAACTTTCACAACAACTTCCCGTCTCGTTCCTCGGCGAGTTCACAATGAAACGTACTATTATAATTAGAAGCTAATTAATCTATCAAGCGCAACATGACGATGTATTAAGAGCTCGACGCTGAGCTGACTCTAGTACAATTAACTAAATGCTACTCTTTCAGTTTCAACTGAACTGAACATTGTGCAATTCTTAACTAAACGGACGGATTATTTTATCGTTGCCTTTTGATACATTAGTGTTAGGTTAAGTTTCAACAGAGTAAAACTCGAGTAGTTCGGAAACGCAAATCATGAAGTTATTGAATCAAAAATACTAACGAATGGTTGAAAGTAGCTGGAAAACCGACCTTAAAACGTATATTCAAGGATGTTTTTTTCCTACCCATTGTAGTAAAACGTTAGTTGTCCCTCACAATGCAGGTCTAATACTCGTCATAGAGTTAACTGAGGGTGTGCATTATGCGGTTAACTGATTGTATGTTGGCTGTAGCTTGTGACAGACTTCGTTTCATTAACTACAAGCATTAGTAATACTATGATTCAAACAAATGATATTACATTTTGCTGTAACACTCATTTTTCCAATCGATAGAAAATATCACATATTGAAAACTATAAAAAGGACTTTCACGCACAATGGTTAATATTACATCTATCAAGCTTGCTGATGAACATTTTATCATGCAAATAACAAGAAATGTAATTTGAATTAAATGTAGAGTTCGCAAATTAAGAGAATAATAAAATTGAAAAATTCTCCGGCTTAAAAAGAGATTCAGCAAAATAATATAAAAAAAGAATGACAAAATGTTTACTTCATCATGAAACAATCTAAATCTAAAAAGAAACTAAATTATTAAAATCAATTAAATATTTATTATTAAATAGCGTGATCGTAACTTAAAATTATTGTATTAATCATCAGTAGTCAACTTAACCGTGGAGAATGTTTATGCTTTACATTTAACTTAGTTATGCATGCACTTGCAAGCCCGCATTCATTAACTTAATTACATTCTTGACCTTTAGATGTCAGATAACAAAATAAGTTTTTCCATTTCATGGAACTGTAATTTTAATGTATAAGTGATCGATGGTTTACTATATTAGTGCAACTTTACACGTGTTTAAAGAGTCGTATTTTTGATTAGTAAAAACTTCGATAATGTAAATATAAACCTAACAATTTTGTAAAAACAGAACGGTCAATACAGTTTCTACAGTCTCTTGTCAAAATCATTTCGATATAATAACTTTGACTGTACATTGAAGGTATACATCGAAGTTATTTCGGTTTCTCAATGATGTTTTAACTAATGCTTGACCACGATGCCACATAATGTTAATTGGTCATGTGGTCGAAGGATGGTATGCGCTAGCTTAGTAAAGTACCCATTCACCATTCTCTTGTTTGCAACTTACTGTGTACATACTCATAGAGCATTAGAAAGTTATCATGTAATTTGCAGTAGTTACCCTTTCGGTCCATCAGCAACGTCGACTTCGTCGTGATGGTGTTGGTTGATCGGTGACGTCATAGGCACAGGAGCAAAGAAAACGTCATCGATATCGTCATCGACCTGAGCGGGTACGCTGCCTCGGAACGAGCGCGACCACTGCACTGAGGTCGATTGTCGCGATCTCCTCGTAACCGCCTGCGAAAATACGAGTTACAATAATAAGAATGCATAAAAAATACTACAATTTCCTTGACAATTAAGTCCCACCATCCCCATCGACCCTTCGAAAAAAGATATTACAATTTCCATGATATGTAACCCCATCAACCCACCCCCATCGACCCAAGGTAATCCAAGCTGAAACAGAGAAAAACGTGCGCTGTTAGCCGCATACATTCTTATACACGTGGTCAATGAATATTATTGTCCAGAACTTCCTAAAAAATAACAATAAATGAATACCTCCACACTATAAAAAATCAAGAGTATACTTTTGGGAACAACTTTCTTTAAGAATTAGGATTCCGTATACCTTCAAAATCTCATATCTTTGCGTGTTTTGAAGATTTAATAATGCTTTAGACGTATACCCAATCTTACATCGACAATTTAATTTGGCTTTAGTTGAAGAAATGTTATATTGCCTTTGAAGTTTAAAAGGTTATCCTTGTAATAAGTCGTAAAGGTCAATTGCAATATATTAAAGAAGTGGTTAAAAGGTCGTAAATGTCTCTCCATAATACATAGATTAAAATAATTGAGGTAGAACAGAACTCTTCTAGTGTAAACAAATGCCACTTCACATTTAAACGTCTCGGTCTAGACTTGTTACCCATTGGTAACATTACTTATTTACTCATATATAATATTGTAAATGTAAAAGTCTAAATGGATGGATGTTTGTTAGAGTTTGTAGCCTAAACTGTTGAATGGATCATGATAAAAGTTTTCATTAACCTAGAGTACAGTCTGGAAGAACATATAGACTACTCATTCTTTTTAATTCCATGTGGACGGAGTAGCGGGCGAACACTAGTAACTATTTTATACGTGTTGTCCAGTCTGTTTGCCGATAAGTTTAGTCTTTGGTAATATCAAAAATATTGGAGTCTAGCAAGGGAAGCAGTTGTATTTCGCGGTGTCATAGGCGAGTTCCTTCCGTAGATATTGGCGGGCACACGAACGTCTCCGGCCATTATTTACGACGCCATAACGCTCGAGCCGATCCCCAAAGACATCGCTTTTATAATTTATCGTTCGGAAATATTGTGGCCTAATTCGTCCGTCGCATATTTGGAACACACTAAAAAGAGAAATTATTGGAGGCTCGGGTTACATGAATCAATAGTTACAACATCATTTTTATCGTGCGTATGTAATTTTATATAAAAAATGGGAGACTTTTTATGCTCTAGTAGGTTGAATTACACAGCGCTTTTTATGTAACCCGATTAGTAATAAAATATGGCCCGTAATTGTCGTTTTATGTGTCACACGAAAAGGATTACCAAATATTTTTAGTAAATTACATATAAGTTTGCCTTGCGTAGACAATTTCAAGTTATTGTTTTCAAGTCTTTGTATAATATTGTATTTGTTACTTATAGCGATTGAACTGAACTATGCTCATGCATTTTATTCTCCTAAGATTAAGAGCTTATGGCTGTATTCAATTAGAATACAATTTAATTGCAAGTTTAAGAACTACTAAACGCTACGAACAACTTCGTAGCATCGTAGCTTCGTAGTCTCAAAACAAAAAACTTATCCCTTTGGATGGTAGATACTTGATAGTTTATTAAAATATATTCATTATTTTTATGTTTAAAATTGATTAAGATAATTAAATAATTAAGATAATTAAGATAATTAAATTAAGACATTAAGATAATTGAAATGAAAACACAAAATAAATATGCATGGTTAAGCTATTTATTACTAGATGTTCGCGTGCGGCTTCATCCGCAAGAATTTATAAATTTTTTGTTTGCATTTCTCAAATTCTCAATTGCAAATGTCAAAATACTAATTATAATACTTTACTATGGCAATCTTGCTTCCTTGATGTTGGCAGCAACTTATGGTATCTTTCCCACATTAGGGTTTTTATCCAAAATATTTACCGACTAAGTTTAATAGCGTGAAAATACATAGCCTAAAGCGTGACATAAGTGTAGGGCGTTTTATTAAAGAAAGAATTATTCAAAAACATGCTGTAATTGCTGACATCTTAGGCAACAAAGAAGTGTGTGTTTACGCTTTATTATAATAGTATAGATTAAACAAATGCGAATATTAAAAAAGTGCTTTGAAAGAACATATTTTCCTAAGACCGACAACGTATACGATTGGATAAAGTTTATCAATGAATATAAGATAGATTTCGGTTTTGTATTCAGTTTGAAAGACGATATAAGTTGATTCTGTGACGTAGAAATGAATATAAATATACAATAAAGTGGCAAGGAATTCTTTAAAGAGAGACCCACTAGAATTATGCATAAGGGTTGTCCGTTTGATGTAATACTCGTAGAATTGCAGTCCTTTTGACCGACTTTCATGAATTTAAAGCTATGGATTTTATAAGAAAACACACAATCCAATAACTATTGATGGAATTATAAAACTCTTTAGCCGAAAGCCCTTTTCCAATAAAAAAAACTCACTGGTTTTATATCTACAATAGTTGAATATTATTATTACAAGGAATTGTAAAAGTAACTATGATTATTGGCATTTTTTATATTTCAATTATACTATAAACTACGATCGTTCATTTAAAAAAAGGCTTGAGATATATTGCGTCAATACTTTGACACTAAGTTTAAAAAATGAGGCAGTCTTTTATTTCTTCGTTATAATAAAAGAGCAGATACGTAGGAAAGAAAATATAAAGTAAGTAATATCTTCTCCGTGGTATCATATTTTATATTATGTAATACTTTTAGTATCTATAAGTGATATAACTTTTCCGTTAGTTATTTACTAACTTAAATGCCCAACCTGTAAAAGTAGGTTAAGAGCTAACTACGCCACCTGTGGTCATAATGGCCGCTGTCGGTTTTACAGATTAAACTAACGTAACAAATTAGCTTAGTTTTTAGTTTGTAACTGAGTGTTGTTTAGAAATATGAAAGTAGTTTTAATTAACAGCGACTTTCATTTCAGAGTGGACCAGAGACAATAATAAAACTAAATAAAACAACCCAACTTAAAGCATATTATTTACTAATTACTATAGAATAGAATTCTTTAAACGAGACAGTTAGAAAAAAATCAGTTAAGGTCCTGGAAAATGTAAAATTTAAAATAAAACATATAAAAGCATTTTTAAATGTTTTCCAAGATGTAATATCGAATTTCTAGAAATTACCTCTAGATGTGTAAATTTTCCACCTATTGTGATATTTTTTTTTGCCTTTACGTAGTCTAGGAATTTAAATGTTGACCAGTATACCATACTTAAGATAAATGAATACGACTTCGTCTGTGTGAAGTTAAATTAAAAAAATATAGCTTATGTTTCTAAGTCATAGCGTATCTTTGTAATCTTGAAAGAATTTTTGAAATCTGTCCCGTGTTTTTTGAGTTATTTTAATACATACAAAAATCCGAAAATACAAATATTTCCTCTTTATAATATTAGTATAGATAAAAGTTAATGTTGGATTTTTAAATCCCGCAATTACCTAAACATGTTAACATTAATTTAAACTCTAGCTTTACCTATCGCAAAGTGCAGTTAATTTAGAAATGCACTAGACCACTTAAGCTTATTGTACTGCTATAAAACGTAATGGCTGTTATTTTCTTTTATGTACAAAAAAACTAAATCCTCCCAGCGGACAAACAGTAATTGTAATTAATTTTAGCAGATTGTAATACTAGAATTGAGAAGTGAATTCTAAGCCAGAGTATAATCTTGTTAAAATAGCTGCTTGCAATTTTCTCGGCGTTCTACAAACGATTTTCTTTGCAATAACGTTTTTTATCAGAAATAAGCACACCGTTTACGTTTTACACTTGAATTCAATTGTACAATTTAGATTGATTTTATATAGTTTTGTTTGCGACTTTTTTTCTCGTTCATTTTAGATTCAATAATCCTGTTATTTGTAAATAAATAGTAATACTGTATATTTAGAAGATTTAAGAATATTATATCAACACTTCTTTAACGTAATTTTCTCTATATATGAAATGGTCAGAGATAAAATTTAATCGATTTACGTATTTGTGTATGTCGTATGTTATTTGTGTTTATCATATCTTAGATCCCTTGGCGACTTAAGTTTTAATTATAAACCAAAGTTAGTTAAACTTAATTAGGCAAAAGTTAACATGAAATAATTTAAAGTCGTAAACAATTTGATATTACGTCATTTTGTATCTTTAAGTTCGCTCCCGTATATGTTAAATATGCACAAAAATATAGTAATAACTATAACTAATTATTTATATGTACCCGACGTTTTTACGATGACGGAAAACAACCTGATACAAGTTACACATATCGGCGAAGACATTCGAAGGTATGTGTGAAGTCAACCGATCCGCGGTGGGCCAGCTTGGTTGACTAAGACCTATTCAACCAACTAGGGTA